>NW_025277757.1:0-1261 GCF_018294505.1 Triticum aestivum
AATTCAGTTAGGCACACAAATTTCAGAACTTTTGTGTGCCCTAGTACTTGGTGTTTGTAGAAAACCAGGAGTGTCAATGGGACTAGAATTCACTTGTTCTTATATGGGTTTGTAAAACTTGTTCATGTACTGAACTACTAATGCCTTGTGATGCTCTGAATTACTTGTGATGCCTCTGAATTACTTGTGATCACATTGAGAAAGACTTGTAAAGATGATGATCATCTTTAACAGAAAACAATTTGTGATGATTTTGCTAGTTTGCTGGGTTTTGTCTCCGACCATCGTGTCGTGATGATTTTGCAGGTACCCCGAGAGGCCCTTGAGTTTGCCGGAATGTCGATTAACTTCCGTTCCGGCAAATTCGGGTACTCCATATGTCCTATTTTCAGCAAAGGTCATGCTGAAATTTTCCGTGAATTTTAGCATGACTTTGCTAAAAATAGGACATATGGGGTACTTGTGACTAATTCATAGGCCGGGGTATCTTAGTAGTTAATTAAGTAGGATCAAGTGCCCCGGCGTACTTGTGACTAATGCATGGCTTTTAGGGTGCCTCGGTGTCGATAAAAACCGAAATGATGAAAATTTAGGCTTTTAGGGTGCCTTGGCGTCGAAAAACCCTCAATGATAAAAGCTTAGATTTTAGGATGCCTCGGTGTCGACAAACCCTAAATGATGAGACCATGATCTTGTTCCTTGACAATAACCGACTTTTTGACCAAACTTTGTTTCTATTTAGAGAGAAACATGGCCCACAACGATGAGGCCGGGGGTTCGGGCGGCAAGGCATTCTGGGAGCTGTCCCAGGAGATGGAGGAACAACCTCACTTGTATGAGGCCGCCGCCTTCCCCACCGATCCTGAGACCACGGATGGTGCCGCCGAGGATAACCACACTGATGCCACCACTGATGGTGCCGCCGAGGATGCCACCACTGATGATGGCGGCGCACACACAGATAGCAGCCAGCCGAAGAGGCAACGGAAGGACCGGCGCCCGATCGTGCTCCGCACCCTCAAGGAGGAAGTTACTGAAGTGGACTCCAACGGGAATCCAACGGCGCCCGAACGAATAGTCAAGGGGTACTCGCTTCAGCTCGGGTGCATTGTCCAGAGCACCGTCTCGATCAACACCGAGAACCTGAGGCATCCTGACCGAGGGAATTTGCGCCACCTCCTCTTCACGAAGCTGCACGAACGATACAAGTTCCCCGCTGAATTCGAAAACACAAGCCTCAAAGGGAATAAAGTGAACAATG
>NW_025277758.1:0-1261 GCF_018294505.1 Triticum aestivum
GTCAGAATTGGCCAAAACTCTCAGTGTTGACGACGGACACATAAACGAACCCCAGGGTTCATCGATCGTGGAAATTGCTCTAGGTCCCCAAAATGCTGAGTGATAGTGCACAAAACGGACTAGAATTGGCCGAATATGTGAGTGTTGATGACCGACACGTAAACGCACCAAGGGTTCGTCAATCATCGAAATGACTCCAAGACCCCAAAAGAGAGTAATAGTCCAAGAAACGGGCCAGAATCGGCCCAAACTGTGATTGTTGATGACCGACATGTAAGCGCACCTTGGAATTCGACAACCATGGAAATCGCTTTGGGACCCCAAAACGGTGAGTAATAGTCCATGAAAAGGGCCAGAATCGGCCAAAACTAGGAGTGTTGATGACCAACACGTAAGCACACCTTGGAGTTCAACAACTATGGAAATCGCTTCGGGACCCCAAAACCGTGAGTAATAGTCCACGAAACATGTCAGAATTGGCCAAAACTGTGAGTGTTGACGAAAGACACATAAATGCACCCCAGGGTTCATCAATCGTGGAAATCCCTATGGGTCTCCAAAACATTGAGTAATAGTGCACGAAACGGACAAGATTCGGCCAAATATGTGAGTGTTGATGACCGACACATAAACGCACCCTGGGGTTCGTCAATCATGGAAATGACTCTGAGACCCCAAAATAGAGTAGTAGTCCAAGAAACGGGCCAGAATCGGCCCAAACTGTGATTGCTGATGACCGACACGTATGCGCACCTTGGAGTTCGACAACCATGGAAATCGCTTCGGGACCCCAAAACGGTGAGTAATAGTCCACAAAACCCGTCAGAATTGGCCAAAACTCTCAGTGTTGACGACGGACACATAAACGAACCCCGGGGTGCATCGATCGTGGAAATTGCTCTAGGTCCCCAAAACGCTGAGTGATAGTGCACAAAACGGACTAGAATCGGCCGAATATGTGAGTGTTGATCACCGACACGTAAATGCACCAAGGGTTCGTCAATCATCGAAATGACTCCAAGACCCCAAAATAGAGTAATAGTCCAAGAAACGGGCCAGAATCGGCCCAAACTGTGATTGTTGATGACCGACATGTAAGCGCACCTTGGAATTCGACAACCATGGAAATCGCTTTGGGACCCCAAAACGGTGAGTAATAGTCCATGAAACGGGCCAGAATCGGCCAAAACTGCGATTGTTGATGACCGACACGTAAGCGCACCTTGGAGTTCGACAACCATGGAAATCGCTTTGGGACCCC
>NW_025277759.1:0-1261 GCF_018294505.1 Triticum aestivum
TTCCCTAACAATGGATAATGTCCTATACTACTTACTCTCCCGCTCAATCACGGAGACGAGTTTTCCACGGTTTCCACCCCTCCCTCCATACCGCAGCAACACGAGTTTTTTCCACCCCTTTCAGAACGCGCTCTTCGCGCCACAAAGCCGCCCCAAGACGCGCGAGCAATGAGCATCGAGATTAAACATATCGCAAACGTCAAACATAATATAACGGGATTAATATATATCGCGCACGTGCGACATGTTTGTCACAAGGCGCAAAAAATAATTATAAAAGGAATGCAACACGAGGACTTCCCAGGAGGTCACCCATCCTAGTACTACTCTCGCCCAAGCACGCTTAACTTCGGAGTTCTGATGGGATCCGGTGCTTTAGTGCTGGTATGATCGCATCCGACATGTTTCCCCGTCTTCGTCCCTTATGCTTGCCACTCCCAGGTCCGCTCGAAAGACGATTCTACATTCTCACTACCATTACAACCGTTCCCTAACATAGGATAATGTCCTATACTACTTACTCTCCCGCTCAATCACGGAGACGAGTTTTCCACGGTTTCCACCCCTCCCTCCATACCGCAGCAACACGAGTTTTTTCCACCCCTTTCAGAACGCGCTCTTCGCGCCACAAAGCCGCCCCAAGACGCGCGAGCAATGAGCATCGAGCTTAAACATATCGCAAACGTCAAACATAAAATAACGGGATTAATATATATCGCGCACGTGCGACATGTTTCTCACAAGGCGCAAAAAATAATTATAAAAGGAATGCAACACGAGGACTTCCCAGGAGGTCACCCATCCTAATACTACTCTCGCCCAAGCACGCTTAACTTCGGAGTTCTGATGGGATCCGGTGCTTTAGTGCTGGTATGATCGCATCCGACATGTTTCCCCGTCTTCGTCCCTTATGCTTGCCACTCCCAGGTCCGCTCCAAAGATGATTCTACATTCTCACTACCATTACAACCGTTCCCTAACAATGGATAATGTCCTATACTACTTACTCTCCCGCTCAATCACGGAGACGAGTTTTCCACGGTTTCCACCCCTCCCTCCATACCGCAGCAACACGAGTTTTTTCCACCCCTTTCAGAACGCGCTCTTCGCGCCACAAAGCCGCCCCAAGACGCGCGAGCAATGAGCATCGAGCTTAAACATATCGCAAACGTCAAACATAATATAACGGGATTAATATATATCGCGCACGTGCGACATGTTTGTCACAAGGCGCAAAAAATAATTATAAAAGGAATGCAAC
>NW_025277760.1:0-1261 GCF_018294505.1 Triticum aestivum
ACTTTATTTAAGGCTCAGGGAGCCATACATAACATTCACAAAGGTACGGGTCTCACGACCCAACATACAAGTCATACAGTCATACAAGCCAGCAGCGGAAGTACATTGTCTGGGTACAGACAACTAGTAAAATAAAAGAGGCTTGGAAAGCCTAGCTATACTACGTGGTCCATCACAAGCTCAGGGTCACCACCTGGGTCTTTAGCCTACTCGTTGATGTCAACGTCTACATAGAACCCATCAGAAGGGGTTGCAGCGTCTTCTGTAAAAATGTAGATTATAGCAACATGAGTACAAAGGTACTCAGCAAGACTTACATCAGATCCTACATACATGCATAGTATCAAGAAGGGTTGGTGGAGTTATTGCAGCAAGCCAGCTTTGACTCTTGGCTAGGCTATCCTACGATACCCCAACTTGAAATGTTTTGCGCACACGAGTCCACTACTCACCACTTCAATACACTACCGAGGATCCACCTCCGTCTTCCTAAGGAAGAGCCATCCTCGGCACTCACACTTATCTTGAGGCTTTTAGTAGTTTCCATTTACTTGTCTATGAACTGTATAGGCAACCAAGTAGTCCTTTACCGCGGACGCGGCTATTCAAATAGATCATGTTAACCCTGCAGGGGTGTACTTCTTCATACATGTTTCCACCACTTAGCGTCTGCACACGATATGTGCTCGGCAGACTTCAAGCGAAAGCCGACGTGGGTGTAGACCACGACCTACCTAAACACTTAAGCCTCTAGTCCAGGTTTATCGCCTATTCAGGTTCCATCCGCAGGGAGTCCGGCCGAGGTTTCCCATACGGCCCCGAATGATGTGAACAGGGTTCCCGAGATACCTAACGGGTATTCGGTACACCCGGCCACGTACCTACCGCATCACAGCCCACCCCTACGGTCAGCGCTGTCCACGGCCTCCAGTAGCTACAAACACCAGAAACTACTTGCAACACCTGGACAGAGAGCTAGGGTGAATAAGAAGTCGAGCGGGGTCATATTTCAGGGCCCAATGCATGGTAGTAGCTGTATCTTAAATCACACATACAGATCTCAGTGCTTAAGTTCGGCTTCAATGAAACAACCCACCATGTACTCCTACATGGCCTCTCATCGATACCTTTACCAAATCGTGTTCACCACACCACTCTCATTACCGACATAATCATTTCACTCTAGCCCATCACCCAGATGAACCAGACCTGACACGACTCTAAGCATAGCAGGCATAGCAAGGTAGGAACAACACATACA
>NW_025277761.1:0-1261 GCF_018294505.1 Triticum aestivum
TAATAATTTCATGCACAACACCACAATAGCAGATATTCGGAGATTTGGAATTGTTTTGCTGTTTTCTTTCTATGAAAGATAAGCATGAATGCAGCGATGGCAAACCTAAACATCGTTGCCAATTTTCTCTTTCACAGAATAGGATGAATGTCACGGCAGCAGCTGCAAACTCCAAGAACGTTATTGTCATGGGGGGCACCAGTTTCAATTGTGTCTTCTTGCAAGCTCCTTGTCAATGAGAGGCACAAGGTCAGTCTGTACTCTGTAGATACATTTGTGATGCAGTGATTCTTCTCTTATGCTAACTAATACATTGATTATGTCCTATGATTCTCTAGGAGCACTAAGAAATTATATGTTTTCTTAAGGGTCACATCACACGAGGAAACTCTCACCCACAGCCATGAAATTTCCAATTGAATCAAATGCAAATTATACATAGTGCTCTTCCAAGCCACAGTTCAACCCCCACTTCTTGCCGCTCGCCTTCAGCCCCAGCAAGATGATTAAATATTTTACCTCAATCCATATATCAGATCTCGTGCTCAAGAAGACGATGGTGAAGAGCATGATAATGATCCAAATGTATGCTAACAATTGGTCCAGTTTAGAAATCTAAACAGGAAAGCTGAGGGGCCATTTAGTTTATACCCAGGCCCACCTCGCCAGAGATGGTGCATGCAGATATTTTGGCGAACGATTCCCCTGCCCCTGTTTCGCCTGTCCGTGGACGCAGAATGAAAGCAGCGACCAGTTTTTTTTGGCATGACTCCTATAATTGAGTTTCAATCCAAACAGTACCCAGTCAATGCCGAACTTCTTACTCAATATGACTCCTCAGGTTTCATTTGTTGGGGAGGCAGACAGAAACAACGATAACTAATATTTTTTCTTTTCACTCACAATAATATTGTCATCAGATACAATTGCTATCAGGTTAGTGTTTTGTGAGCTTTCATCATGTCCCTTTATGGAACTTTTAAATGTTGATTATCATTTATCACTGCTGCTACTTTATGCAGAGTATTGATGTTTGTACTGAAGGAAGTCCAAAAGTCTTATCAATGCAGGCAAGACACTTGATATGACAAATTTCAAGTGGAAACGAACAAATATTATGCTTGTTCATCGCTTGATGTCTACCCTGACTATTCTTTCATTTGAAACTCGCTAATAACAAGTTTTTACTCTGCTGTTAAAACTGATGTTGCTAATTCGGTTCATAAAATTATTGTCGTTATAATTTGGCGATGTAATACTT
>NW_025277762.1:0-1261 GCF_018294505.1 Triticum aestivum
GATGGTTTTCGGTTGGGAACGTGCCACCTTTGGGGATGAAACGATATCCATTGCCTCTTATTGCTTTCAAGTTTTTTTCTCATGTCAACATAGAACAACAGGAGTGTTGTGTGATTTTTTGTGATTTTTCGGGGTTCGTTTAGACATTTTTAAGCATTAACTGAGTTTTCAATGCATTTATGTGCATAATTGAAATATGAACTAAATGCGCATGCTCCAGTGCATATAAATTCGTTGAAAAATAAAATCTATGTACTTGGGTGCATGCTTAGGTCCCATGCAAGAAAATGGAATGAATTTCAAACACAAGCGCACCGTTGATTGCCGGCAAAACAGTGAGATGCCTGGTTTTTAAATTCTAGTAAATCCAAAACTCATCTGAAATTCATGAAACTTGGCATGCTTTCATGGAGCGGCATGAACATGCCGTGGTACAAATTTTGTCCCATTTGGGGCAGGTTTGGGTATATGCTTCTCACAAACCAGAGCTTCTCACAACAAGCATGATGGTTTTCGGTAGGGAACGTCCCACCTTTGGGGATGAAATAATATCCATTGCCTCTTATTGCTTTCAAGTTTTCTTCTCGTGTCAACATAGAACAACAGGAGTGTTGTGTGAATTTTTGTGATTTTTAGGGGTTCGTTTGGACATTTTTATGCATTTACTAAGTTTTCAATGCATTTATGTGCATAATTAAAATTTGAACTACATGTGCATGCTCCAATGCATATAAATTCGTTGAAAAATCAAATCTTTGTTCTTGGGTGCATGCTTAGGTCCCATGCAAGAAATGGGAATGAATTTCAAACACCATGGCACTGTTGATTGCCGGCAAAACAGTGAGATGCCTGGTTTTTTTATTCTAGTAAATCCTAAACTCGTCTGAAATTCATGAAACTTGGCATGCTATCATGGAGCGGCATCAACATACTGCGGTACAAATTTTGTCCATTTGGGGCAGGTTTGGGTATATGCTTCTCACAAACCGGAGCTTCTCACAACAAGCATGATGGTTTTCGGTAGGGAACGTACCACCTTTGGGGACGAAACGATATCCATTTCCTCTTATTGCTTTCAAGTTTTTTTCTCATGTCAACATAGAACAACAGGAGTGTTGTGTGATTTTTCAGGGTTCGTTTGGACATTTTTATGCATTAACTGAGTTTTCAATGCATTTATGTGCATAATTCAAATATGAACTAAATGCGCATGCTCCAGTGCATATAAATTCGTTGAAAAATAAAATCTATGTCCTTTGGT
>NW_025277763.1:0-1261 GCF_018294505.1 Triticum aestivum
ACGCAACAACAGCCCCTGGTCGGATTGCAGTCGAAGGATGGCACATTTGCGGCGGCGGTCGTTCGCATAGGCGTGGAAGTATTTCATGTTCGCGTCGCCTTTCAAGGTCCATTCAGGCCCCCCTCTCCGCCGCCAGTACTCCTCCTCGGCACAGAGGAGCGACTCCACCTGTCCCTCCAAGTCGTACCGATGGGCCCACTCGGGCTCGGAGAAAGCGCGGGAATCGGCCTGAGCGTCCAGAGCCGCAAGTTCCTGGACAAGATGAGCCCGACGAAGTTTGTCTTCGCATCCCTGGTTGGCCCCCCAGCCCTTAAGAGACGCGCGCAGGCCCGCCCCGGACACGACCCATAACTCCATGGGGCCCCGCTGGGGGTCGAGCCTGTTCACACAGACCTCCCACTTGTGCCTGAATACCTGATCAAAATCAGGAATTTTGAACCAAGCCGTTTCAAAGAAGAAACACAGGCTACACTTGATCATGTCCTCCCCGGTGGACAGGACCAGAGGCACGTGGTCAGACCCGATCCTAGTTTCGGCGACCAACGAGCATAGAGGGAACCAAAGCTCCCAATCAGCCGTAACAAACACCATATCAAGAACAGACCGCATCGGTGATAGCTGTTTGTTGGTCCAGGTGAACCGCACTCCAGACCTGGCCACTTCCCTAAGTGCCATGGCTGCGATCGCATTGTTGAACATGGCGACTCTGTTCCAGTTAATGTTAGCATTGTTCTTGTCCGCGCGCGAGCGGATTAAATTGAAGTCGCGCCCCATCACCAACGGCAACTGCTGGGCTTCCGCAAGACCGACCCTGGCCTGGAGCTCGTTCAGAAATTCGAGCGAGCGCGAGTGATCAGCGGGTCCGTACACCACAAGCATCACCCATTCTCGCATCGACGCCCTATGTCTAACATGGGCAAAAATAAAAAAGGTGCCTGTCTCCCAAGACAAAACCTCAAAGCATAGGATGCTTAAGCCCATGAGCATGCCACCCGAGTGGCCGCGAGCCGGGGACCAATGCCAGGCGAAGCGCTCTAGGGGATCAATCATCAGCAACTCGTGGTGGCGAAACTCAACCTTAATGGTTTTCTAGATGCCTACCGCGTCAATGCCCTCATTGCGCATGTACTCCTTAAGCTGGGTCCGTCTCCCAGCGTGGCCGAAGCCATGAACGTTCCAAAACATCAAATAATGCGGTTACGGAGACAGATCCCGCGCGAGGTCACCGCCTTTGCCACACGCCTCGTCCTTTGGGGCAGAC
>NW_025277764.1:0-1261 GCF_018294505.1 Triticum aestivum
GTAAAGCATGGCGCACTAAACTATCAAGTAGTCATCATACCATGCTTGACAAATGTTCATAACGTCTGCATTTGCTCCTGCAATAGGCCCGTCACCTAGCGGTGCACCAAGGACATAATTCTTCTATGCAGCAATGAGGATAATACTTATGGACCCAGTCCGCATCATTGCTACTATCATCTTTCAACTCATTTTTCTCTAGGAACATATCAAAATAAACGGGGAGCTACATCGCAAGCTATTGATCTACAACATAGATATGCAAATACTATCAGGACTAAGTTCGTGATAAATTAAAGTTCAATTAATCATATTACTTAGGAACTCCCACTTAGATAGACATCCCTCTAGTCATCTAAATGATCACGTGATCCATATCAACTAAATCATGTCCGATCATCGCGTGAGATGGAGAAGTTTTCAATGGTGAACATCACTATGTTGATCATATCTACTATATGATTCACGCTCGACCTTTCGGTCTCAGTGTTCCGAGGCCATATCTGCATATGCTAGGCTCGTCAAGTTTAACCTAAGTATTCTGCTTGTGCAAAACTGTCTTGCACCCGTTGTATGTGAACGTAGAGCTTATCACACCCGATCATCACGTGGTGTCATGGCACGACGAACTGTAGCAACGGTGCATACTCAGGGAGAACACTTGTACCTTGAAATTTAGTGAGAGATCATCTTATAATGCTACCGCCGTACTAAGCAAAATAAGATGCATAAAAGATAAACATCACATGCAACCAATATAAGTGATATGATATGGCCATCATCATCTTGTGCCTTTGATCTCCATCTTCAAAGCACCGTCATGATCACCATCGTCACCGGCATGACACCTTGATCTCCATCGTAGCATTGTTGTCGTCTCGCCAACTATTGCTTCCACGACTATCGCTACCGCTTAGTGATAAAGTAAAGCAATTACATGGCGATTGCATTTCATACAATAAAGCGACAACCATATGGCTCCTGCCAGTTGCCGATAACTTTGTTACAAAACATGATCATCTCATACAACAATTTATATAATCATGTCTTGACCATATCACATCACAACATGCCCTGCAAAAACAAGTTAGATGTCCTCTACTTTGTTGTTGCAAGTTTTACGTGGCTGCTACGGGCTTAGCAAGAACCATTCTTACCTACGCATCAAAAACCACCACAATTTTTCATCAAGTGTGTTGTTTTAACCTTCAACAAGTACGGGCATAGTCACACTCGATTCAACTAAAGCTGGAGAAACAGA
>NW_025277765.1:0-1261 GCF_018294505.1 Triticum aestivum
TACTATGGAAATCGCTTTGGGACCCCAAAACAGTGAGTAATAATCCAAGAAACGGGTCAGAATCGGCCAAAATTGTGATTGTTGATGACCGACACGTAAACGCACTCCAGGGTTCGTTAATCGTGGAAATCACTCTGGGACCCCAAAATAGTGAGTAGTAGTCCACAAAACGGGCCAGAATCGGCCAAAACTGCCAGTGTTGATGACCGACACGTAAGCGGACCTTGGGGTTCAACAATTATGGAAATCGCTTCGGGACCCCAAAACAGTGAGTAATAATCCAAGAAACGGGTCAGAATCGGGCAAAACTACCAGTATTGATCACCGACACGTAAACGCACCCCAGGGTTCGTTAATCATGGAAATCACTCCGGGAACCCCAAATAGTGAGTAATCGTCCACGAAACGGGCTAGAATCGGCCAAAACTGCCAGTGTTGATGACCGACACGTAAGCGCTTCTTGGGGTTCAACAACTATGGAAATCGCTCTGGCACCCCAAAACAGTGAGTAATAGTCCAAGAACCGGGCCAGAATCGGTCAAAACTGCCAGTGTTGATGACCAACACCTATGGAAATCGCTTCGGGACCCCAAAACAGTGAGTAATATTCGAAGAAACAGGTCAGAATAAGCCAAAATTGCGAGCGTTGATGACCGACATGTAAACACACCGCATGGTTCATTAACCATGGAAACCACTCCGGGACCCAAAAACTGTGAGTAATAGTCCATCAAACGGGCCAGAATCGGCCAAAACTGCCAGTGTTGATGATCGACATGTAAGCAGACCTTGGGGTTCAACAATTATGGAAATCGCTTCGCGACCCCAAAACGGTGAGTAATAATCCAAGAAACGGTCCAGAATCGGCCAAAACAGCGAGTGTTGATGACCGACACATAAACGCACCCCAGGGTTTGTTAATTTTGGAAGTCACTCTAGGACCCCAAAATAGTAAGTAATAGTCCATGAAACAGGCCAGAATTGGCCAAAAGAGCGAGTGTTTACGACCGACACGTAAACGCACTCGAGGGTTTGGTAACCATGGAAACCACTCCTGGACCCCAAAGCATTGAGTAATAGTCCATGAAACGGGCCAGAATCGGCCAAAACAGCCAATGTTCATGACCGACATGTAAGCGCACCTTGGGGTTATACTACTATGGAAATCGCTTTGGGACCCCAAAACAGTGAGTAATAATCCAAGAAACGGGTCAGAATCGGCCAAAATTGTGATTGTTGATGACCGACACGTAAACGCACT
>NW_025277766.1:0-1261 GCF_018294505.1 Triticum aestivum
AAGGAGATGGATTCCAATTAAACTTTGTGGGGGAATTAAGCTAAAAAATAAGCAGTAGTGACGAAACTAACCCGGCTGTTTGAACAAGGGTAATCACCGTGAGACACCAAAAGTCTTTCTTTTCCAGCATGGACACGAAACCACCAAGAAGAACGACGGTAGTCCAGGTAACCACTAGGACGCCTAACCCTCTCATTGCCATCCACAGGTACCCCATGAACGTCGCATAGCAATTAATATGCTTTACTTCCGCCCACTTTGAGTCGTCGATAAAACTGAGGCCAGCCTTCCCCATCCTTGAGAAAATGAAAGGAAGGCGAGGTATCAGCTATCAGGAGTGGTTATTGATTGGAAATGAAACCCGTTGTATTGGTAATCTCAACAGGCTAGGCTACTAACTTAGCTATCATGGTTTGGAAGCAAACCACATGCTTATTTATGCTCAACGAGGAAGGGTATTGACCGTTGTCCAAAAGCCAGGTCGTTGTCTTCACTGTTGGCCAGCCTGTTAAAGCTGAGCGGCCACTATAGGTCTGGTTTTACATTCGCCCTGCTGGTAGTCGCCTAGAAGTAAGTGTTCAATTTTTTACACGGCTTATTTTACATATTCTAGGCCGACACACCACCTACCACAGACGGTCAATGTATCTACTTGTGTCTTGTACACTTTGTTACCTTGAGATTCCAAAAAAATCAATACTAGTAAAGTACAGCTTGTTACCTAGAGATTCCAATCTTTGTTCTGCAGTATACTTATTTTTAAAGCTTTCTCAGAAAGAAATTATAGATATTTTCCCTTTATCGACAATTATAGATACCCTCCTTTGTCACATCGATTTAGATGTAGATACCCATGCCATCTTTCTGTTGCCATCACATATTTTATCCCGCATATGCTTTTTAGCTACCAGACACTAGCTACATCAAGTTAAGGTACATAAATTATGCTATCAGATTGCTGACATCTCTTTTTTGCACCAAAGCATCTCAACTTTTATTCATACTCAAAAAAATTATTCTGGATATAAAGATGGGTTAATAGTCCAGAAGATCTTCATTAACCTTAAAATCAAAATGAGGTTCAGGTTAATAAAATAAAATGTATACATGAAGAGAAATATCGAGTAGGGGTTTATATTGCCCATTACGGCATACGTATGTAGAGCAAAACAAGCATGTTACTGTAAACTTGACCTATTTGTATTCTCCTTCGAGTAAACAATTTGATCCAGGTCTGGGATTCAGATTCTTGTTTTTTGTG
>NW_025277767.1:0-1261 GCF_018294505.1 Triticum aestivum
AACTCTTTATTGGATCGGTAATCGTTCAGGTACAACACTCATCTTCTTCTCCGTCTTCTTGAAATTCACATTTTTAAATTTCTTCTTGATGTATTTACGATCGTCTTCTAGAAAATGATTCCCACAAGCTTGACCCAGTCCATGCGCACAGTGAAGATCTTAGCACTAAAATCTATCAGCCCCAATCTGGATCAAGTTGTTGGATTCCTTACATGCTTTCCATGCACGGAGAAGCTACTCATCAAGGTGAAACTTCTTTCCTATTAGTAAACGGTAATCACAACGTAGCTCAATTTTTTTCGTAATTTTCCCAAATTACGATGACAAGTGTAGTGTTCAAAACTACATCTACGCACTGCACCGAAAGAAATGTTTTTAGTATTTTTTCTCACATGATCACCTGCATCATTTTTATGCTGTATTACTATAGTAGCCTAGGCTAGTCATAGTCAAAGTAACTTAGACTACTCCAGTAACTCTATGGTTACCCTAAGGGCAAGTACTACCTCCGTCCTGGTTTACTCTTCCAATTTTGTAGTATCAAAATTTGACCATAGATTTAACTGACAAAATGTTAATGCATGTCACTAAGAACTATATCGTTGGATTCGCATTTGAACATAATTTCAAATGGTGTAATTTTTAGTGACATGCATTGGCATTTTCTTAGGTAAATCTATGGTCAAAATTTTATACTAAATACGAGGTAGTATTCCCTCCGTCCCAAAATTCTTGTCTTACATTTGTTTAGATACGGATGTATCTAACACTAAAATGTAACTAGATACATCCGTATTTAGACAAATTTAAGACAAGAATTTTGGGACGGAGGGAGTACAAAAGTGGGCTATGTAGGCCAAAACATGTGCCAAATTCACTTGTGATGCATTTGGCATCGATGCCCCTCATTGCTTACCTGGTGCCCCAATCTGGATCACGTACTTTGCTCCGGTGCCAAATTAACTCACGCAATGAAAAAACACTACGTGGGAGAGAGAGAGGACTGAGGCAATAAAAAAACATTTGTTTGGGAGAGTGAGAGGCTGGTGTACTTGGTTTGATTGATTTGTTTATACATGTGGGTCTGTGTGCACAGCGGTGCCAACTCTCTCACATCGCGAGAGCGGTGCCAAAATCTTTTGATTTGACATCGATGCGTATTATGTGGCATACTTTTGCGAAATATGGCATCGGCCACATAGTGGAAGGCAACAAATGCCCAAGCTCTTCACGTGCTCCTAGTTAAATGAGAGGAAACAAA
>NW_025277768.1:0-1261 GCF_018294505.1 Triticum aestivum
AAAATTGATGATGTGGCTTTTAATGGTTCATTTTGAACACACAAAAAGTTTGGAGTTCAAGTAAGTTCAAAAAATTGAAATCCCTTTGTAACAGACGAGTTTCCGTATGAAACCCTGATACTTCGAAAGAGATTGTCCGTTTTGTACACGAAGTGCATTCAGTTTTTGCCGTAACCCTCTCAACTTTTTAGCATCTTCTATGTGGGTGAAATGATGATATCATGCCAAGTTTCAACCTTTTCAGAGTTCATTTGTAGAGCTTTTCATTTTCATGGGTCATATAGCTCAAAAAATCAGAAAATGCGTGCAAAATAACAAATGAAGTCAGAAAGGTTGAAAATTGATGATGTGGATTTTAATGGTTCATTTTGAACACACAAAAAGTTTGGAGTTCAAGTAAGTTCAAAAAATTGAAATCCCTTTGTAACACACGAGTTTCCGTATGAAACCCTGATACTTCGAAAGAGATTGTCCGTTTTTTACACGAAGTGCATCCAGTTCTTGCCGTAACCCTCTCAGCTTTTTAGCACATCCTACGTGGGTGAAATGATGATAACGTGCCAACTTTCGACCTTTTCATAGTTCATTTGTAGTGCTTTTCGTTTTCAGGGTCATTTAGGTAAAAAAATTAGTAAATGCATGAAAAGTAACAAATGAAGTCAGAAAGGGTTGAAAATTGATGATGTGGCTTTGAATGGTGCATTTTGAACACACACAAAGTGAGGAGTTTAAATAAGTTCAAAAAAATGAAATCCCTATGTAACAGACGAGTTTCCATATAAAACCCTGATACTTCGATAAAGATTGTCCGTTTTGTACATGAAGTGCATCCAGTTTTCACTACAGGAAACAGCTACTTTGCCGTCTGCCATGGCGGACGGCAAAGGCTCGAAAGGCGGACGGCAAAGACCTTTGCCATCAGCCGCGGACGGCAAAAGGCTCCGGCAAAGAAGGCTACGGTAAACAGCTGCTTTGCCGTCTGCTTCCTGGCGGCGGACGGCAAAGGCTCTTTGCCGTCCGCGGCGGACGGCAAAGAGGGCGGACGGCAATAATTGCGCTGTCAGTCCGTTAAGTGGCTAACGGCAGACCTTTGCCGTCCGCCGCAGACGGCAAAGAGCCTTTGGTCTTTGCCGTCCGCCTTATGATGTCATGTACACGTCACTAGATGGCAGGTTCTTTGCCGTCTGCCACTGATGGCAAAGTGCAGGTTCTTTGCCGTCTGCCACTGATGGCAAAGTGCAGGTTCTTTGCCGTCTGCCAC
>NW_025277769.1:0-1261 GCF_018294505.1 Triticum aestivum
CCCGGTGCTTCACTGCCAAACCGTGCACCATACCGTACCAATCCAGAGGAGACGAAGGAGATTATGCGCCAAGTACAAGAGCTTCTCGACAAAGGTTATATACGCGAATCCCTTAGTCCTTGTGCTGTTCCTATTATTCTAGTGCCGAAAAAGGATGGTACATCACGTATGTGTGTTGATTGTAGAGGCATTAATAATATTACTATTCGTTATCGTCATCCTATTCCTAGGCTAGATGATATGCTTGATGAATTGAGTGGCTCTACAATATTCTCCAAAGTTGATTTGCGTAGTGGCTACCATCAAATTCGTATGAAATTGGGAGATGAATGGAAAACAACATTTAAAACTAAGTTTGGATTATATGAGTGGTTAGTCATGCCTTTTGGGTTAACTAATGCACCTAGTACTTTCATGAGATTAATGAACGAAGTTTTACGTGCTTTCATTGGACGATTTGTGGTAGTTTACTTCGATGACATACTGATTTATAGCAGATCTTTGGAAGAACATTTGGAACATTTACGTGCTGTTTTTATTGCTCTACGTGATGCACGTTTGTTTGGTAACCTTGGGAAGTGCACCTTTTGCACCGACCGAGTATCTTTTCTTGGCTATGTTGTTACTCCACAGGGAATTGAAGTTGACAAAGCCAAGATTGAAGCTATTGAGAGTTGGCCGCAGCCCAAAACGGTCACACAAGTGAGGAGTTTTCTTGGCCTCGCTGGATTCTATAGGCGTTTTGTGAGAGATTTCAGCACCATTGCTGCACCTCTAAACGAGCTTACAAAGAAGGATGTGCCTTTTGTTTGGGGTACCGCACAGGAAGAAGCCTTCACGGTATTGAAAGATAAGTTGACACATGCTCCTTTACTCCAACTTCCTGATTTTAATAAGACTTTTGAGCTTGAATGTGATGCTAGTGGAATTGGATTAGGAGGTGTGTTATTACAAGATGGCAAACCTGTTGCATACTTTTCTGAAAAATTGAGTGGGCCTAGTCTGAATTATTCTACTTATGATAAAGAATTATATGCTCTTGTTCGGACTTTAGAAACATGGCAACATTATTTATGGCCCAAAGAATTTGTTATACATTCTGATCATGAATCTTTGAAACATATTAAAAGTCAAGCTAAACTGAATCGTAGACATGCTAAATGGGTTGAATTCATTGAGACTTTCCCTTATGTCATTAAACACAAGAAGGGAAAAGAAAATGTTATTGCTGATGCATTGTCTCGCCGCTATACTATGCTTT
>NW_025277770.1:0-1261 GCF_018294505.1 Triticum aestivum
AAAAAAAAACAAAGAGCGCAAAAAAAAAGAGCGAAAAAAAATTCCAGAGTGTGCTTTTCCCTTGTTTACGTGCCGCGCCGTGATTTTGTTAGTGTTCTAGGCTCGCGTCTCTAGCACAGTCTAGCCTAGGACCAGCACAGTACCGTCGTTGAGCGTTTATTCAACTTTGCATCTCTGAATTGATTATTGCTGACCCTTTTTGCTACCATATTATAAGCCTTCCCAGCTCCACATACATCTACGTCGTGCGTTTGACTCTCCCTGGTAATCGCTCTATCCAAGCTTTGAGAGTTTTTTACTACAACGGTTGCCGATCACCGCCTGCTGCTGGGTAAGAACTGGTAAGAATTTGAGATTTGCTTGACGGATTTGTGACACCCACCACCACCACTTGTTCGTAGTCTGTAGGATCATATTCTTGTGTGTTTCTATTGCTGCTAACCATGCCAGGATCACAAGCCGACGAGATTGACTGGGAGAATTTATCGAACAAGGAGCTTCATGATAAGTTTCAGCAAATGATGACTGAACAGGTGCAAGATGTGCTGAACAATTTTGAAGAGGCCATGGAGAAGATCACTGGCCTGGAGAAGATGTTCGAAACAAAGCTCGATAACAAGTTTAATGAATTGCTCGCGCGTCTTCCACCACCACCACCCGCTGCACCTAACGCACCTCTCCAACAACAACAACAACGACTACCTCCACGTGGCGAAGCAGACCTCCGCCGAGCAAGCCGTGTTCCTCTTGCGTTTGGCCAAACTGTTGGTGCTGCTGTTGATACTTCTGTGGCTCCTGCTGCTGATGCGGAGGAGGATGATTATGTGGGAGATTATGAGGATGAGGTTGATCAAAATCAACACTACGTGCAGCCACCTGTACCACCACCAGCAGGTCGACCTCAGGTATATATTCGTAATGGTAGGCCTGCACCACCACCTCAGGTACGAGATGATGTCCATATTCCTAAACTGAAATTGAATATTCCACCATTTGAGGGTAGATATGTTCCTGATATATATCTTACTTGGGAGTTAGAAACTGAACAACGATTTACATGTTTACAATATCCTGAGGAGAGATGAGTTGCTGCTGCCGTTTGTGCTTTCACTAGTTTTGCATGTGTATGGTGGTCTGAACATTGTAGATTATATCCTATTCCAACTACTTGGGCTGCTTTGAAAACTGCTATGCGTACGCGTTGGGTTCCACCATATTATCAACGTGAATTGCTTCAAAAATTGCAGCGTTTAAGACAAGG
>NW_025277771.1:0-1261 GCF_018294505.1 Triticum aestivum
TTTTGACAATTGAAAACTTTTATTATTTGCTTGATTTTGAATTTGAATTCGAACGGGATTTGATGCATCTAGAGGTTAACAACAGTAATCGTGGTGACGTGGCATCGTTAATAGGGAATTACTGTAGTGTAACTATCCGGGCGTCACAAATCTCCTCCACTACAAGAAATCTCGTCCCGAGATTTAAGAGGGGAGTAAGGGGAAAGACTAGGTTACGAAATTCTAACGATCCTTCTTGGTCTTGGTTACTCTTCTCGAAGAGGTAGATCCACTACGTTGATGTCTTAATTTCTCTGTTGCAGGTCATCATGATGAAGTCGACGTCCTTTCTTCGGGATCTCCATCGTACTTACGAAAAGGGTAAGGGGTAGCTTCAAAAGGTCAGACCTCTACAAGGTTGCACCCTGGTAGCTAACATCAGGGAAGGTGGCGGAAAGTAACTCTCGAACTAAAACTTAAGAAAATATTGAGAGCAAGTAAGGAGGTACCATGAGAAGTTTCAAGCGGGTAGGCAATCGTTCGTTGCCTAAAACAGAGTGTGAAGGGGGTTCAAAGCAACGGAAATAAGTATTGTATTTAATACCAAAATTGAGGATCCCACGGAAGGTGGCTCGTGAATTACATATGAGTCCACGCGGGAGGAATAACTTTGGGAACAGGGGGTGTACAGGAGAGTCAGGTTTCGATCCTGTGGAACTGTGGGTTATGGGCCCACCATGTGGGTTAAAGGTAGGAAGGGCGGAGACGTCTTGCGTGATCATGCAAGTAAGGTATGTCAGAGGATAGCCTATCAGTTATGTCGGCAACAACATCAGTACCAAGGACGAGGGACGAAGAGAACCATTTTCCTGCTCGTTGAACGAGGCGGACTAGTAGGCAAAGTTCTCGTCCATCGGTGGTTACCGAAATGTCACCAACAAAAGTAACAGGGTCTCACTGGCAGAGTTGTACACCGAGGTGTTTACATAAGCAGGAGAATATTACTGCTCAGATCATATAGATCACAAGAAAGGTTAAATCAACAATGGAAGGAAAACATGATCATCAGATTAAACAGATCAATGGAAAGGAAAATAGGTTGAAACACAAATTTCAAGGGTATATCCTTCCCAAGGACAAGCAGAGCATGATATCCATGTCAGGATATAATGTAGAAAACTCTTTAGGTAGGGGAGAGGATTTTTCATGACATTACCCATAGAGCGGTGTTTGGATAATTGGGCAGGAAATATTTAGCATTGGGCTTCAATGTACTTGTTGA
>NW_025277772.1:0-1261 GCF_018294505.1 Triticum aestivum
GCCCGAAGAGGGGAACGGCGACGTGGCGGCGATGCAGGGCTTCCGGGGAGCTGTGAAGCGGTGGGGAGGAAGAGGGAGTCGAGGCGGAGCTCCTGAGCTGGTCGGGGAAGCGAGGGGTGGTCGGAGACAGCGGCTAAGGCGAACGGCGGCGACGGTGGTGTTCGGCCGGGCGAGAGAGAGAGCGAGGGAGATGAGGGGAGAGCCGGGGGAGAGTGAGAGAGAGCAGGGGGGAGGCATGGCCTCGTCCAGGGACACCGAGGCGAGGAGGGGAGGCAGGCAGGCAGGGAGAGAGGTGGCGTGGCGCGGTGGCCGTGCGCGCGCGCCGGCCACACTCCCCTCCCTCTGTCGGGACGAAGACGACAGAGGAGGGAGGTGGGCTGGGCCGGCTGCTGGCTGGGCCGGCCAGCTGGCTGGGCTGCACAGGGAGGAGCCCAGGTAAGCTTCTCCCTTTTAGTTTTTTTCTGTTTCTGTTTTTATTTAATATATCTGCAACTTTGTTGAATTAAATAAAATACCTAGGCAACTCCAAAAATCACCAAACTATTCCTGGCCCATAGTTGGATTATTTCCAACATGAAACATTTTAGTTTGGAGATATTTGAGCATTTAAATATTTTATATTATTTTAAATGCCCAAATTCAAATACTTATGATTTAAATCAAAAACCCTAGGATGGCCTAGGAAAATGTGCACCACTTTTGGCAGAGGTTCTGAACCAAGGCAAAAATGATGGGCATTTTAGAAGGGCATTTCAGGTTCATTGAAAATTATTTTAGTAACCCTAGTTGGTTTCAGAGGGGACTGGGCGTTCTGTCATCCCCATTTCAAGTTTCTGATGAAAGAGTAAACATGATGCAACACTCTAATGCATGACTAGCTAGGGTGTGACAACTCACCCCCACTCAAAAGAATCTCGTCCCGAGATTTGGGTTCCTCCGAGAAGAAGGCGGGATATTCAAGTCGAAGACGATCCTCCCTTTCCCAAGTTGCTTCATCCTCAGAATGGTGCGACCATTGAACCTTGAGAAACTTGATATTATGACGTCGCGTGGTACGTTCGGCCTGATCGAGGATACGAATGGGGTACTCTCGATATGTAAGATCATCTTGGAGATCAAGCGTTTCGTGGTCCACTCCACGGATAGGATCCGAGAAGCAACGCCTGAGTTGAGAAACGTGGAAGACATCGTGAACTCTGGAGAGGTGCGGAGGTAGTTCCAACTGGTAGGCAACTTCTCCTCGTTTGGCGAGAATGCGAAA
>NW_025277773.1:0-1261 GCF_018294505.1 Triticum aestivum
CCTTAGGATACAGTTGATTGTAGGCAGCCCTGACAAAGGAAAGTGGACTGATCCAAAAGAGAAAGTCTCTAGGGCTTTGTCTGGGATCTCCTTGTACATATGTGCCATGGTATTGTGTCCCATTTTCTTCTTGGCATATACATCCAGGTCATCATCATTTTCCTTTGGGGCATTTATCAGTTTTGCCCACTCCTCAACAGTTGACTGGTACCTTGTACCTTCAGGCATCCAAACTATCCTCCCATCTGGATAGAAGTGTGTTGTGGAGTAGAATTGCATGATAAGTTCATCATTCCAGTTTGTGAGCTTTTGCCCAACAAAATCTGCAACTCCACAAGCAACAAAATTGTCTTGCACTCCAGGATAGTGCTTTTCATTTTCCTTTATGTAGGTCCAGTCGACCCACCTCATATCACAAACTATGGGCTTATTATCCAACAAGATTATCTCATAGAAGTCCTAATGTTCCTTTGTATGGAACCTGTAATCAACAGTAGTTCTTCTCCTTGTGGCATATGGATCTGCCATCCTCCATAGCCTCAATCCTGAATCTTTTCTGATGTTCATGTCCTCAGCCACAGGATGGGCATCATTGTGATCTGGTATCTTGGGCTTGAGCTTCCTCAGAACTTGTCCTTCTTCATCTTCCTCCTCGGCAACCTCAGGCACTGGGGCCTTGTTCTTCTCAGCAGCTGGAATACTCCTGGTATTCCTCTTTGGTGCAAACTTGGCCTTGGGGGCAGCTTTGGGTGCTTCCTTGGGCTTAAATGTTGCAGCCCCTGATCTAATAGCATCTCCCATAAGCTTTGGTGCCTTTGGTGCTGGTGCAGCAAGCTCTTCTTCTTCTTCCATCATGGAAGGTTGACCAACAACTCTGGCCATGGTCTTCTTGACCCTTTCCTTCCTTTTCTTTCCTTCAGCAGCAGCTGGCTCTTTGGGATCAGGCTTTTCAGGAAGTTGAGTTGATGCTCTAGCTTTGGACATTGGTTGTCTTCCTGCAGGTCTTTTAATCTTCATGCCTGGATTTGTATGCTTTGCTAAGCCATACTCCTTTTTGAGTACTACTTTCTTGGAAGTAGCCTCATCTTCTTCTGCTCTATAATCCTCATCTTCAGAGTCTGATGTTCTCTTCTTCCTTTGCCTGGTAGCAGCCTTAGGTAGGTTGCTAGGAGTGCTCCTGCTGCCTTCATCTGAAGTGCTGGAGGGACTAGTGCCCTCACTCATGTGAATCTGCCCTTCTGACCTGTTCTGGCTGTTACTC
>NW_025277774.1:0-1261 GCF_018294505.1 Triticum aestivum
TTTCCATTCATCACCTTGTTTCATACGAATTTGATGGTAGCCACTACGCAAGTCCACTTTAGAAAACACAACTGAGCCACTGAGTTCATCCAGCATGTCATCTAATCTAGGAATAGGATGACGATATCGAATTGTAATATTATTGATGGCTCTAAAATCAACACACATACGTGAAGTACCATCTTTTTTAGGAACAAGTAAAATTGGTACAGCACATGGACTAAGGGATTCGCAAATGTAACCTTTTTCGAGTAGTCCTTGAACTTTTCGCTGAATCTCCTTAGTCTCCTCAGGATTAGTCTGGTACGGTGCACGGTTGGGTAATGAGGCGCCAGGTATCAAGTGATGAGGACATCAATACCATTGTTACACCCACAGCCCCTACTGCTACATATACGGGACCAATTACTAGAGCTCGCGCACGCCAATTAAATTATCAGGTACTTTCGTTTCTTGGTAATGATTCTAATGTTCATGAGAATATGATGCTGCCTAAATTGGATACATTTGTTTTGCTTACAAATGAAGGGCCTAGCTTGGAGAAGGATGAACATTGGAGCAAGAACAAGCATGGAGATGATACCATGCGCAAGGGGAACAAGAACGGAGTTACAAGTGATGATTTCAGGACTTTGAAGCCACCATAATGGGTGCATGAAGCCTTGGACGAAATATACAAGATGCCACTTCATAAATTTCGTCCCGAGGCTATTATAGGTGCTGCGTCACCTTTTTATTGGGCCAGGCCCATGTAATTTCGAAATACATAAGTATAGGCTATTTTTAGAGTCCGTATGTGTGGGGAAACAAGAATAGGGTTGATTTCGGACCCCTCCACCAAGGGCCACGAAATTCCCCCTCTCTTCCTCCATATATACAGCCCTTAGGGCACCGTTTAGACTTTGGGTTTTGTTTAGATTAAAAGTTCGCCATAGCTGCAACTTCGCGTACTTCGTTTGTGTTCAACGACCAGACAAAGGCGTCACAGAACCCCACCTTGATCAATAAAGCTTTCATCTTATATTCGCAATATCCAGATTGCAATCTTAGTTTCTTGCTTGTTCTTCGTTTGCTCGCAGGAAACAGACCCTCGTGGTCAGGTTGATCGTGCTCCGGCGTGGTCAATAACCTCTCGGAGTTGGTTTAGCGATTGCTAAGGCGCGACGTCCTCGCACGTTCGTAGTCGGATCGTCAAAGTCGACTTCCACCAAAGCGATATCCATCATCTCATCGAAAGATGGGACACCTTTGCCTCTATCAA
>NW_025277775.1:0-1261 GCF_018294505.1 Triticum aestivum
CTTGGAGCTCACCAACTACGGAAATCGCTATGGGACCCCAAAACGGTGAGTAATTGTCCACGAAACGGTTCAGAAACGATAAAAAACAAGAGTGTTGATGACCGACACAATGACGCACCCCGGGGTTCGTCAATCATCAAAATCACTCCGGGACCCCAAAATAGTGAGTAATAGTCCATGAAACGGGCCAGAATCAGCCATAACTGCGATTGTTGATGACCGACAGGTAAGTGCACCTTGGGGTTCAGTAACTATGGAAATCACTATGGGACCCCAAAACGGTGAGTAATAGTCCACGAAACGGGTCACAATCGACCAAAAACGCGAGTGTTGATGACCGACACGTAAATGCACCTTGGGGTTCAACAACTATGGAAATTGCTACAGGCCCCAAAACGGTGAGTAATAGTCCATGAAACGGGTCACAATCAACAAAAACCGAGAGTGTTGATGACCCACACGTAGACGTACCCCGGGGTTCGTCAATCATGCAAATCACTTCGAGACCCCAAAACCGAGTAATAGTCCAAGAAACGGGTCAAAATCTGCCCACACTGCGAGTCTGGACGACCAACACGTAAGCACTCCTGGGATTCGACAACCATGGAAATCGCTCTGGGACTCCAAAATGTTGATTAATAGTCCATGAAACGGGTCAGAATCGACAAAAACCGTGAGTCTTGATGACCGACACGTAGTCGCACCCCCGGGGTTCGTCAATCGTGGAAATCACTACGGGACCCCAAATAGTGAGTAATAGTCCACTAAACGGGCCAGAATCGGTCAAAAGTGCGAGTGTTGATGACCGACATGTAAGTGCACCTTGGAGCTCACCAACTACGGAAATCGCTATGGGACCCCAAAACGGTGAGTAATTGTCCACGAAACGGTTCAGAAACGATAAAAAACAAGAGTGTTGATGACCGACACAATGACGCACCCCGGGGTTCGTCAATCATCAAAATCACTCCGGGACCCCAAAATAGTGAGTAATAGTCCATGAAACGGGCCAGAATCAGCCATAACTGCGATTGTTGATGACCGACAGGTAAGTGCACCTTGGGGTTCAGTAACTATGGAAATCACTATGGGACCCCAAAACGGTGAGTAATAGTCCACGAAACGGGTCACAATCGACCAAAAACGCGAGTGTTGATGACCGACACGTAAATGCACCTTGGGGTTCAACAACTATGGAAATTGCTACAGGCCCCAAAACGGTGAGTAATAGTCCATGAAACGGGTCACAATCAACAAAAAC
>NW_025277776.1:0-1261 GCF_018294505.1 Triticum aestivum
AAGGCGCTAGAGCTCGTATTCATCTCCATTCGGATCGATGCAATGCACGCTACAGTTACCGGTGACTGCAACATGAGTTTCTTTTTTCAAATCATGGTCAATCCAATGTATGCATGCCAAGGCACATCATTTTAGATACAAACGGACCTCTGTAGATAAACTTGGATTATATTTGCATGTTGATTCAGAAATTCATGAGCAACAAAAAACACTATGAACATTCTGTTTGACAAGTTGCTCATCCTGATTGAAAAACATGAAGATAGACCTGGCCCATTTTGAGAAATTTGCAGTGGCAACTTGAAGATAGAACTCAAGAGTTCATTCATTGCATTAGTGGTAGGGAACAACATATATAAACAAGGTGACAGACAACAATATTCAAACGCTTGAGGTTCATTGGTTCAACACCTCCTACTTTTAATTATCTTGTGTACAACAACTATCACCAGCCTTTTCATTTAATTAGCTCGCATCCACAACTACCAGCCAACAAAGAAGAACACAAGTCCACCTCATCTTGCCTTCTTACACAACAAATATTAATACCTAGGATCCAATCGAGAGCCGACGGTTTGTCAGCTAGCTAGAAGCTAGTGCCAAATAGTAGCAATGCAAGTATCCATCATGGAGTCGGGAAAAGACGGATCGATCCTCGAGTTCGCTCGCCTCCTTCTCTGCTGTGTACATACCGAACTTCATCGTCATTGTTGCACCTCATGGAAAGCGTCCTGGCAGAACATCAAATAACCATAACTCAGTTGGTTATCAACAGGAACAAAGGGTTGCACGCAAATTAACAAAAAGAAGAAGAAAGTAGTATAAGTGAACAGTCCTAATTAGGGACCAAAACCGACATGGCTTAGATGATGCTGGCAGCAAGGATCTTGGAAGATGCCAAAGTTATTACACACAAGAATAGATACATTGATTCGATGAATGAAACAATCCTTGCATTGGTTAGTTCCACCATGACAAGTAATTGGGCAGCCGGACAAACAAAACAAAACACAATAGATGTGAACTGACCGACTAACAATGATGTTGGATACAGTGCAACATACATCAAGAATGGATAAAACCAACCAGTCACAGCAAGGCAACAATGGATCAAACCAACCTGTCACAAAGCGATCAAGCCAGCAAGGCAACAATCTTCTCAAAGCCAGCAAGGAAAATCGCATCCCAAGTAATTTACTTGATAAGCACGCAAGTATGTTTACCTAGATAGAAAAGAGCCCTTTTGTAAAACTAAAACATA
>NW_025277777.1:0-1261 GCF_018294505.1 Triticum aestivum
TAGTTCAGTTCTACTACCACATTATGTTGCCAGAATGGTTTCAGAACTTTGATATGGTGATGTTGAGTGTGTACGAAATCCTTTGTCAAATGTCTCAAATCCTTTTTGAGCATTTACAGCTGTTATGCTGCCGAAATTTTGCTAGAAATTCTAATGCCTTTGCATTATGATTGTGTTTTCAGATGGCCACTCGCGACCTCAATCAAGTGGTTCGCCTGACTCGATGCCTAGATGTACCCGGCCATACTGCTAAGTTGGTCAGGGTAATGACTGAGGCTGGATACCGCTGGTATCCTGAGTACACGGTCGAAGAGCAATTCCGAGACTTTAATCAAAGCCAGTATCTCTGCACTGTCAGGATATTTCCATCTTATCCTGGATCCACCGAGCCTCTTCACTGCTCTTATGGACTCGGGGTTACCATTGAGATGGCTGTGCAGGACGCCGCCTACTCTATGATGACCATTATGCGGGTCAGATCTGGTTTATTTCGGGACTCTGATTTCCGGTATATGCCAGGATCACTTCCGGGAGCACAAGGGTATCTCCAGGCTATCTATGCTGACCCCACTCAGGAGGATTCACGGACTCGCACCACTGCTGAGATGCTCGAGGATAAGGACCGTGAAAATCGGGCCTTAAGGCTAGAGCTCTTCAACACCCGTGCTGACCACTGGGCCACTTTGACTCGTTCGCACCGGCGGTGCAAGCTGGATATTCAGATATGCGCGATCTCTATCCTGTGAGATCTGCTCTGCCAGACGTGATGGTTTGGCGTGATGTAGGAGGCATCACCCCACCTCGCGGTCCCCGCAGGCCACCGTTTGTTGGTCCAAGGCCTCATCCTAGCCCCTATGGTCCACAAGCTCCGCGAGACCGTCTGTTTCCAGATGATCATGTTGAGCTTCCAGGCTATGGAGGTGACTTCTACGAGGACTACTACGGATCGGTCTGAGTTAGTGGTAGTATCACTAGTTCGCACTAGCTGTGTCGTCTATCGTCCCGCGTGACTCGTGGGATATGACCTAGTTTGTACTCCTTCCGGAGGTGTAGAAAAATAATGTATAGGAGCTTGGAATGCCTCCGATGAGATGTAATCCTCTTTTCACCGTAATAGTACCTTGTTTGGTCTTGTACTAAACTCTGTATGGTGTGTATGACGATGGAATAAAAGAAGCAGTTCTGTTTTTACCATGTCATACGGATGATCATCTTGCATTTCGAGTTATTCCTTGCATTTTTATCCTATGTCGGAATTTTA
>NW_025277778.1:0-1261 GCF_018294505.1 Triticum aestivum
CCCCCCCCCCCCAACATGTTAGCAGAGGCCGGGCTATTTAGCTACTTCAACGTGCCAACGTAGGTCTTAAGTAGTTCAAATGTCTCAAATAATTATACATTAAACTTGTGGACTAGCAAGATAAAGTTCATATGCAGGAACTTTTGTCTCCCCACAAACTAGAAGGACCTATAGAACTTGAAGCAGCTACCATGACTTTCCTTCAAACCAAGTCTCTAAACATAGCCATACATGAATCCAGTCCTTGTTGCAGTGTTCCCCTTCATCGCCAGGACCTCGTACAAAAACTTCTTGCACGTTTGCATCAGCCCTCCCTGTTTCAGACAATATTCCCGTTATGGAAGCCCAGCAGAAATTTTACTTCGCCAAAAATATGGTACGAAAGGATTAAACTGGAAAGGAGGGAGTACCTAGTAGTAGTGCTGCTAGGCAGCGTAGATAGCAGGTTGCGGGCTGAAGCACGTCACTGGGAAGCTAGTCGCCGCCCCGAAGAAGGCCAGCCCCCCAGCCGCCAAGTACAAACTGCAGGTACCTGCAGGGAGCACGTGGCACTGGCCTAGGGAACGACCCACCAAGTCGAACACGGTCAAGGAGCAGGAAGTGGCAAGAAGCATTAGCACCAGCATCACCTGTGACACGAAATTTTCAGTCAATTTAGAGCAAGTACAATATCGACGACCCCAAACCGACAAACATGGTATGTGCTCTCCCTTGCTTATGCATATGTGGATGTTTGCAATCATCTAAACCTAAAAATTGGCTGCATTAACCAACTCACTGAATATGTAATAGTTTACCGCGTCCATGAGGCAGAGTGCAGTCAACAGCCAAGCAGCTAGTGGAGCGACTGATCATCGCAGCGTCGTGGAGTACACGAAGAAGGCTCACGGTCATCTTTAAGGGTAGGACGTAGCGCATGAAGCTACAAAAGAAAAGATAAATAATTGAGTTCATAATAAAATTCACGAAACAAGTTGTTCAAGAAGATTCAAGTCTGGAGAGGGCTTAGATGGGGAAAAAACATTAGCCTTTGTCCTCATCCCACCCCCAACAGGTCGGGCTATTTAGCTGAGGGGGCCAATGCCCCCCCCCCCCTCATTTGAACCAATCTATGAAGAATTATTCATGAGAGGGCTTAGATGGGAAAACATTAGCCTTTGTCCTCATCCCCACCCCCAACAATTTTTGTCTAGCTCCAATGTTGCATACTAGTATATGATTTATTAAAAGAACATATCAATAAGTTTAATTTTATAATTCG
>NW_025277779.1:0-1261 GCF_018294505.1 Triticum aestivum
TGAAGGAAATATGCCCTAGAGGCAATAATAAAGTTATTATTTATTTCCTTATATCATGATAAATGTTTATTATTCATGCTAGAATTGTATTAACCGGAAACATAATACTTGTGTGAATACATAGACAAACAGAGTGTCACTAGTATGCCTCTACTTGACTAGCTCGTTGATCAAAGATGGTTATGTTTCCTAGCCATAGACATGAGTTGTCATTTGATTAACGGGATCACATCATTAGGAGAATGATGTGATTGGCTTCACCCATTCCGTTGGCTTAGCACTCGATCGTATAGTATGTTGCTATTGCTTTCTTCATGACTTATACATGTTCCTATGACTATGAGATTATGCAACTCCCGTTTACCGGAGGAACACTTTGTGTGCAACCAAACGTCACAACGTAACTGGGTGATTATAAAGGTGCTCTACAGGTGTCTCCAAAGGTACTTGTTGGGTTGGCGTATTTCGAGATTAGGATTTGTCACTCCGATTGTCGGAGAGGTATCTCTGGGCCCACTCAGTAATACACATCACTATAAGCCTTGCAAGCATTGTAACTGATGAGTTAGTTGCGGGATGATGTATTACGGAACGAGTAAAGAGACTTGCCGGTAACGAGATTGAACTAGGTATCGAGATACTGACGATCGAATCTCGGGCAAGTAACATACCGATGACAAAGGGAACAACGTATGTTGTTATGCGGTCTGACCGATAAAGATCTTCGTAGAATATGTGGGAGCCAATATGAGCATCCAGGTTGCGCTATTGGTTATTGACCGGAGAGGTGTCTCGGTCATGTCTACATAGTTCTCGAACCCGTAGGGTCCGCACGCTTAACGTTACGATGACAGTTATATTATGAGTTTATATGTTTTGATGTACCGAAGGTTGTTCGGAGTCCCGGATGTGATCACAGACATAACGAAGAGTCTCGAAATGGTCAAGACATAAAGATTGATATATTGGAAGCCTATGTTTGGATATCAGAAGTGTTCCGGGTGAAATCGGGATTTTTCCGGAGTACCGGGAGGTTACCGGAACCCCCCGGTAACTTAATGGGCCTTAGTGGGCCTAGGTGGAAGAGAGGAGAGGAGGCCAGGGCAGGGCCGCACGCCCCTCCCCCCCAGTCCGAATAGGACAAGGAGAGGGGGGCGGCGCCCCCCCTTTCCTTCCTCCCCTCCACCTCTTCCCCCTCTCTCTCCTAGTCCAACATGGAAAAGGGGGGAGTCCTACTCCCGGTAGGAGTAGGACTCCTCCT
>NW_025277780.1:0-1261 GCF_018294505.1 Triticum aestivum
CGGAGAACGGAGTTTTAGTCATCTTTCCCAAAAGGCACAGTTCGCAAGCATCAAGTGATTCATAATCAAGTGATTCCAAAATTCCATCAGTATGGAGTTTCTTCATGCGCTTTACACCAATATGACCTAAACGGCAGTGCTACAAACAAGTTGCACTTATCATTATTAACTTTGCATCTTTTGGTTTCAATATTATGATTATGTGTATCACTACGATCGAGATCCAACAAACTATTTTCATTGGGTGTGTAACCATATAAGGTTCTATTCATGTAAACAGAACAACAATTTATTCTCTTACTTAAATGAATAATCGTATTACAATAAACATGATCAAATCATATTCATGCTCAACGCAAACACCAAATAACACTTATTTAGGTTCAACACTAATCCCGAAAGTATAGGGAGTGTGTGACGATGATCATATAAATCTTGGAACCACTTCCAACACACATCGTCACTTCACCCTTAACTAGTCTCTGTTTATTCTGCAACTTCCGTTTCGAGTTACTAATCTTAGCAACTGAACTAGTATCAAATACTGAGGGTTTGCGATAAACACTAGTAAAGTACACATCAATAACATGTATATCAAATATACTTATGTTCACTTTGCCATCCTTCTTATCCGCCAATCACTTGGGGTAGATCCGCCTCCAGTGACCAGTCCCTTTGCAGTAGAAACACTTAGTCTCAGGCTTAGGATCAGACTTGGGCTTCTTCACTTGAGCAGCAACTTGCTTGCTGTTCTTCTTGAAGTTCCCCTTCTTCCTTCTGCCCCTTTTCTTGAAACTAGTGGTCTTGTCTACCATCAACACTTGATGTTTTTCTCGATTTCTACCTTCGTCAATTTCCGCATTACGAAGAGCTTGGGAATCGTTTCTGTTATCCCTTGCATGTCATAGTTCATCACGAAGTTCTACTAACTTGGTGATGGTGACTAGAGAATTCTGTCAATCACTATCTTATCTGGAAGATTAACTCCCACTTGATTCAAGCGATTGTAGTACTCAGACAATCTGAGCACATGCTCACTAGTTGAGCGATTCTCCTCCATCTTTTAGCTATAGAACTTGTTGGAGACTTCATATCTCTCAACTCGGGTATTTGCTTGAAATATTAGCTTCAACTCCTGGAACATCTCATATGGTCCATGACGTTCAAAACGTCTTTGAAGTCCCGATTCTAAGCCGTTAAGCATGGTGCACTTAAACTATCAAGTAGTCATCATATTGAGCTAGCCAAACGTTCATAACGT
>NW_025277781.1:0-1261 GCF_018294505.1 Triticum aestivum
ATCAAAATTAACCTTCTCCGAAGATGGAAGAGGCAACAAATCAATAGGTGCACGAGGTAGGAAACCATACACAACTTCAAAAGGGCACATCTTAGTAGTAGAATGCAATGAACGATTATAAGCAAATTCAATATGAGGCAAGCATTCCTCCCACATTTTCTTATTATTCTTCAAAACAACCCTAAGCATAGTAGACAACGTTCTATTGACTACTTCAGTTTGTCCATCAGTTTGGGGGTGACAAGTAGTACTAAAAAGCAGTTTAGTCCCCAACTTAGCCCATAAACATCTCCAAAAGTGGCTAAGAAATTTAGTATCACGATCTGAAACAATAGTATTTGGCACACCATGCAAGCGAATAATTTCACGAAAGAACAAATCAGCAACATTAACAGCATCATTGCTTTTATGACATGGTATAAAGTGTGCCATTTTCGAGAATCTATCCACGACAACAAATATGCTATCCGTCCCCTTCTTTGTTCGAGGTAAACCTAAAACAAAGTCCATAGATATATCCTCCCAAGGAACACTAGGTACAGGCAAAGGCATATATAAACCATGAGGATTGAGTCGTGACTTAGCTTTTTGACATGTAGTGCATCGAGCAATAAAACGCTCAACATCCCGTCTCATCTTTGGCCAAAAGAAATGTGTAGCAAGTACGTCCTCCGTCTTCTTCACGCCAAAGTGTCCCATTAATCCTCCTCCATGCGCCTCCTGCAACAACAAAAGACGAACGGAGCTAGCTGGAATGCATAGCTTGTTAGCACGAAACACAAATCCATCGTTAACGACAAACTTGTTCCACATTCTTCCTTCTTTACAATTCGGCATTACATCTTTAAAATCAGCATCATGCACATATTGATCTTTGATGGTCTCCAAACCAAATATTTTGAAGTCAAGTTGTGAAAGCATAGTATAGCGACGAGACAATGCATCAGCAATAACATTTTCTTTTCCCTTCTTGTGTTTAATGACATAAGGGAAAGTCTCAATGAATTCAACCCATTTAGCATGTCTACGATTCAATTTAGCTTGACTTTTAATATGTTTCAAAGATTCATGATCAGAATGTATAACAAATTCTTTGGGCCATAAATAATGTTGCCATGTTTCTAAAGTCCGAACAAGAGCATATAATTCTTTATCATAAGTAGAATAATTCAGACTAGGCCCACTCAATTTTTCAGAAAAGTATGCAACGGGTTTGCCATCTTGTAATAACACACCTCCTAATCCAATTCCACTAGCATCA
>NW_025277782.1:0-1261 GCF_018294505.1 Triticum aestivum
AAATACATAAGTATAGGCTATTTTTAGAGTCCGTATGTGTGGGGAAACAAGAGTTAGGGTTGATTTCGGACCCCTCCACCAAGGGCCACGAAATTCCCCCCTCTTCCTCCATATATACAGTCCTTAGGGCATCATTTAGACTTTGGGTTTTGTTTAGATTAAAAGTTCGCCATAGCTGCAACTTCGCGTACTTCGTTTGTGTTCAACGACCAGACAAAGGCGTCACAGAACCCCACCTTGATCAATAAAGCTTTCATCTTATATTCGCAATATCCAGATTGCAATCTTAGTTTCTTGCTTGTTCTTCGTTTGCTCGCAGGAAACAGACCCTCGTGGTCAGGTTGATCGTGCTCCGGCGTGGTCAATAACCTCTCGGAGTTGGTTTAGCGATTGCTAAGGCGCGACGTCCTCGCACGTTCGTAGTCGGATCGTCAAAGTCGACTTCCACCAAAGCGAAATCCACCATCTCATCGAAAGACGGGACACCTTTGCCTCTATCAAGTGGTATCAGATTTCCAGGTTGCTCGGTGAGATTTTACAGTTTTTCGTAGTTTAGATCGAGTCTGTTCTTCATACCTGTAGTCCACGAAAAAGCCACAAAAAAAAATTAGGGTTAGTTCATCATATCCGAACCAATCTGAGCCTTGCATAATCTTTTTAGGGTTTTGCTTTGTTGAATTTGCGGTTGCATCGTCGTGTCTAGTTGCTGGTCTTAGAGTCTAGTCTTTTAGAGTTTCAAGTTCTGGTCATAAGTTGTCACGCCGCCGCCGCACCATCATCATCGCCCCTGCCATCTACCACCACCGCACCGAATCCGTATCCATATACCACCACCAATCCGTGTCCATATACCACCACCGATCCATATCCATATACTACCACCGCTACCACCACCGCTGCCATATACCACCACCCTATATCCACCACCAATCCGAGTTCTTTGCTTATTAGGTTTGTTTTCGGGATCCATCTAGATTCCGATTCGTATTTCCTTGCCGGAGTAGGATTCATATTTCCTTGCCGGAGTCGGGTAGCCACGCTCCGTTTAGGCCCAAAATTTTTCAAAAACACATTTTTCGAAAAAAATTCTGGCTATCCTATTTTTAGGTGTTTCTGAGTGTTTTGAGACAGGTGCCATTATAGGAAGTTTTTTTTGACCCGTTTCCAGTTTTTGGGTCCGGGCAGTCGAAAAAAAAAAATTGGTCGAAAAAATTTCGTGCCCATCCTGTCAGTTTGACCTAGGAAGAGTTTTGAGACACTC
>NW_025277783.1:0-1261 GCF_018294505.1 Triticum aestivum
AAGGGGATCTCCGGCGACGGTGAGCTCGGGCGAGGTCGGTGCGGTGGTCTCGGGCGTTGCGAGCGCTCGGGGCTCGGCTGCTCGATGAAGTGGACAGCGGCGGAGCTCCTGGACACGGTGAGACGGCGTGGGGTGGTCGGAGGGCGTGGCTACGGCGAGGGGGTGGCGGTGATGGCGTCGGCCATGGCTGGGGCGTGCGAGGGGGAGGAGCTGGAGAGGAGAGGCGGTGTCTGGGGGGTTCGGGGGAGAGAGGGAGGCCGATCCACGACGTCACCTGGCGAGGGGAGCGGCGAGGCGGCGAGCAGGTGCGTGGCGCACGCCGCGGTCGCCGTCGGGCACCTGCCTGCCTGCCTGGCCGGCAAGCAGCTCGCTGGAGCGATGCTGGGCTGGGCCGGCAGGTGGGCCGGGGCAGGCGCCAGGTAAGCTTTCCCCCTTTTTTCTGTTTCTGTTTTTATTTAATATATCTGCAACTTTGTTGAATTTAATAAAATACCTAGGCAACTTCAAAAAACACCAAATCACTCCTGGTCCATAGTTGGATTATTTCCAACATGAAACATTTTAGTTTGGAGGTATTTGAGCATTTAAATATTTTATATAATTTTAAATGCCCAAATTCAAATATTTATGAATTAATTCAAAAACCCTAAGATGGCCTAGGAAAATGTGCACCATTTTTGGCAGAGGTTCTGAACCAAGACAAAAATGATGGGCATTTTAGAAGGGCATTTCAGGTTCATTGAAAATTATTTTAGTAAACCCTAGTTGGTTTCAGAGGGGGCTGGGGGTTCTGTCATCCCCATTTCAAGTTTCTGATGAAAGAGTAAACATGATGCAACACTCTAATGCATGACTAGCTAGGGTGTGACAACTCACCCCCACTCAAAAGAATCTCGTCCCGAGATTTGGGTTCCTCCGGGAAGAAGGCGGGGTACTCGAGTCGAAGACGATCCTCCCTTTCCCAAGTTGCTTCATCCTCAGAATGGTGCGACCATTGAACCTTGAGAAACTTGATATTATGACGTCGAGTGGTACGTTCGGCCTGATCGAGGATACGAATGGGGTACTCTCGATATGTAAGATTATCTTGGAGATCAAGCGTTTCGTAGTCCACTCCACGGATAGGATCCGAGAAGCAACGCCTGAGTTGAGAAACGTGGAAGACATCGTGGACTCTGGAGAGATGCGGAGGTAGTTCCAGCTGGTAGGCAACTTCTCCTCGTTTGGCGAGAATGCGAAAAGGTCCAATGTAACGAGGAGC
>NW_025277784.1:0-1261 GCF_018294505.1 Triticum aestivum
GTCTGTTGAAATGAAGCCATGGTATGGTACGCCCAACCATGTTGTATCTTTTCTTAACATTTGGAATATGGGGCTTGTGTAAAAGGTTACAAACCTATTCCAAATCAGACAAGTGCTACTTTGTAGGTTATCCCAAGTCATTGGGTATTCCTCCCTCACTATACCGAGGCAAATAGGTTTGCCACAAAGAACGGTATGCTTTTAAAGAGAATGGTTCTTTCTAAAAGGTGAGTGGGAGAATAGTGCAACTCGACGAGATAAACAGTATCTTCATCAGATCAAAGGAAAGAGACCTTGGAAGTAATTCCAGAGTTTCCTACTGCGACTGATATGGAAGTCTCTACAATAAAATGTATGAACTTCGGTCGAACTTGCATCTGAACCACGTAGGCAAGGCTCGTGCAAACCTCTCAGGTGCGCAAACGAGATATTGTTGTTAGACAACATTATACCTACGATACACAAGGAAGCGTTGATGGGCCCTGACTCCAGAATTGGCTAAATGTCAATACAACCCGAGTTAGTTTCCATATAAGTGATTCAAGATTAAAACCTTGATACACCTTTCGGAAGACTTAGAGTCTAACGAATATTTATGGAACTTAAAACTGATACGGATAAAAATGTTTTATCCATAAAGCTCGACTTGTTGAAATAACAAGTTCAAGAGTTGACTACGATGATGTTGTTTTCATCGTAGCGATGCTTAAAGTCGGTTCGGGTTGAACTAGCAATTAGTACATATTTCAATCATGAGATATGAAACATGGATGATAAAAGGATTTCCATATGATGGAAATGAAAGCTAGGACTTGTATATGATACAGTCCAAAGTAATTTGTCGATCCAGAGGATGCTAGTAGGTATGCAAACTTCAGAGTTCCAGCAATGGACAGAAGAGAGCAAAATGGAGTTGGAATCTTCGTGTTTTGATGAAATGGTCAAAGGGGTTTTGACTTCATCAATGGGTAACGAAGATGCTTGTAATTCAAGAAAGTAAGTGGGAGCGTAATAATATTTCTAAAAACCTTATGTGCTTGGCACATTGGTAATTGGAAATAAATTTCTTGACACAAATTAGGACTTCATTTGAAAATAGTTTTTCGATGAAGTGCTTAGGCTAAATAGCCTCAATATTAGGCATGATGATCTATGGAGATAGATTTACCTAATGGGGCTAAGCAATGAATACATATTGACAAGATGCTAAAACCTTTTAGCATTTAAAACGCCAAGGAGTGATTCTTGCCAAAGTCACATG
>NW_025277785.1:0-1261 GCF_018294505.1 Triticum aestivum
TCGGTATCACGTCTATCGAGAGGGGACAAATACCGGCAACACAGAAGAAACACGATCAATGCAATGCACAGTATGATGCATGCTATGACATGGCAATATGAATGTGTTTTGAGCTAATGCAACTAGCAACAGATTAAATGAAGTTGGTTTGAATATAAAATTCAAATTCAAACTCCATATGTGATTATTTAAATGCCCTTCATATGATTTGTGCTAAACAGCACCTATAAGTTGTTCTAACATGCATGAAAATGGTACAGATGGATTCCTTGAATTTTTCTGATAATTTTTCATATATAATTTATTTTATTTGGAGTTACGGTTAATTTTCTATGATTTATTGAAGTTTTAGCTATTTTCTGGAATTTCCTGAATATAATTAAATCCAGAAAATACTTTATGACATCAGCAGTGCGTCATGCTTGCATCAGCAAGTCAACAGGGCTGCCCCGGGTCAAACCTGACCAGTGGGGTCCACTGGTCAGTGACCCAGTGCAGCCTAGGGTTAATGACAGGTGGGTCCGGTCAACAGACACGTCAGCATGGTCAATGCTGACGCGTGGGTCCACTGGAATTAGACTAATCCTAACTAATTTCTTTAGCCGGTTAATTAAACAGGTGGGGCCCGATTGTCTGTGGGTCAGGGGTGGTTAACCAGGTGGTTAGGCAGCTAATGACGGGTTAGCCGGCGATTAATCGCCGACGCTAAGCAGTGCACGGCGGCGATCGCCGGCCGGCTGTTTCCGGCCACGGCTGCTTGCGCGGCTGGGCGCGTTGGGGAGCTGCTGCTACGGGGCATCGGATGGTGGAAGTGGCATGTGCTGGGGCGGCCGGAGACGACCGCGGCGTCGACCACGACGGCGGCCGGAGCTCGGTCGGGTGCGGGCGCGGGGCTGCAGGGCGGTAGGGAAGAAGCTGGTGGCCTAGATGGCACCCACGGGCCACCAGAAGCGCTCTGGTGCCACGGGTTCGGGCGGAGGGGCTCGGGGCAAGGGAGCTGGGCGGCCATGGCAGACGGCGGTGCTCGGGCACGCGGGCGGGGGGGTGCTGTGGCACGGGAACAAGCAAAGAAAAGGAGGGGAAACGGGAAGGAGCTCACAGTGAACTCGATGGCGTAGTCGATGAGGTCGGGGACGCACTGGAGCCCGCGAATCCACGGCGAGGTTGCCGGCGGCCGGAGGTTGAAGATGAGGACGGGGACGATGCTGCAGGGCTTTTCCGCTCGCGTGGCTTGGCGGAGACAGCGTAGAGGACGACGACG
>NW_025277786.1:0-1261 GCF_018294505.1 Triticum aestivum
CCACAATACAAAATAAAACCAAGTATTGGCTTGCAGAATAAGCCGGAACAAACATATGATAGATATTTCGTCCGAAGTTTTCGTGGTGGGGCCCACACGGGCTCAATCGTACAGCACCATCATGTACAAGGCTGTGCACATGACATACGAAGCGTCCCCGAGTCGGCAAAGCCATGGACTCTTTAAGACACAACGAGACCACTGTAAAATCAACCGTATACAGGCGGACCACTAGACGTCGAACCCCAATCTCATATCATGCGTCTGTCGGAAAGATATCCTAAGGCTACTAGAATTCCCACTTATAAACTCCCGAAACTTTCTGGTTATGCAATCTGGTGTAGGGGATACAGGGGACACAAATATATATCACCCAAACTAGCAATCCCTAGATCCAGCTGTATCCATCCGTCAACACATAACCAAGAAACCTTCGGAAATCGAAAAACATCCGTTATACGAGTTATGGAAATACTCCCGAACTCCCGCCCCAGTACTGGGTGGCGTCGAGGTGATCTCACCAACAACTGCATAAAAGAGATTTCGATGTCGGCGAAACTCAGGTATTCCAGAACTGCAACGATAAAATTGTGACGACAACACCTCGGAGCTCAACTCCCCGGGACACTGCCACAACCCCTAAATGACAGGAGGCACCAAGAACAATGTTCTCGTCACAAATCGATCGGAACGATTCCAAGATACCCGCGTGATCCTAAAAAAATTTTTTAGTGAAATTTGAGGAGAGAATAGTCAAACCTTCTACGTCAGGAGACCTCACCAGAGCGACGAAGGGACTGAGGAGTAAAAAGAATCCTACTCTCCGATATATATAATCCTAAGACTCAAAACATTTTTATTCTAGACTCAACAACGCCAGCGATTCGATCAAGCAGGGGGCTCCTAAGTCGGGGATGGCTCTGATTACCAACTTGTAACGCCCACGATGCGGCTATATCTCCCACGTGTCGAGGCACGACTTAGAGGCATAACCGCATAGTGGTTTTGTCGCAAGAAGGGTCATCTTCACACAATCCCATGTAATGAACAAGAATGGGATAAAGAGTTGGCTTACAATCGCCACTTCACACAATACATAAATATCATTCATACATCATCCAAAATACAATCATATAGACCGACTACGGCCAAAATCCAGATGAAAATAAGACAACCCCAAATGCTAGATCCCCGATCGTCCCAACTGGGCTCCACTACTGATCATCAGGAAAAGACACATAGTAACGACCACGTTCCTCGT
>NW_025277787.1:0-1261 GCF_018294505.1 Triticum aestivum
CGAGTATCTTTTCTTGGCTATGTTGTTACTCCACAGGGAATTGAAGTTGACAAAGCCAAGATTGAAGCTATTGAGAGTTGGCCGCAGCCCAAAACGGTCACACAAGTGAGGAGTTTTCTTGGCCTCGCTGGATTCTATAGGCGTTTTGTGAGAGATTTCAGCACCATTGCTGCACCTCTCAACGAGCTTACAAAGAAGGATGTGCCTTTTGTTTGGGGTACCGCACAGGAAGAAGCCTTCACGGTATTGAAAGATAAGTTGACACATGCTCCTTTACTCCAACTTCCTGATTTTAATAAGACTTTTGAGCTTGAATGTGATGCTAGTGGAATTGGATTAGGAGGTGTGTTATTACAAGATGGCAAACCTATTGCATACTTTTCTGAAAAATTGAGTGGGCCTAGTCTGAATTATTCTACTTATGATAAAGAATTATATGCTCTTGTTCGGACTTTTGAAACATGGCAACATTATTTATGGCCCAAAGAATTTGTTATACATTCTGATCATGAATGTTTGAAACATATTAAAAGTCAAGCTAAACTGAATCGTAGACATGCTAAATGGGTTGAATTCATTGAGACTTTCCCTTATGTCATTAAACACAAGAAGGGAAAAGAAAATGTTATTGCTGATGCATTGTCTCGTCGCTATACTATGCTTTCACAACTTGACTTCAAAATATTTGGTTTGGAGACCATCAAAGATCAATATGTGCATGATGCTGATTTTAAAGATGTAATGCAGAATTGTAAAGAAGGAAGAATGTGGAACAAGTTTGTCGTTAAAGATGGATTTTTGTTTCGTGCTAACAAGCTATGCATTCCAGCTAGCTCCGTTCGTCTTTTGTTGTTGCAGGAGGCGCATGGAGGAGGATTAATGGGACACTTTGGCGTGAAGAAGACGGAGGACGTACTTGCTACACATTTCTTTTGGCCAAAGATGAGACGGGATGTTGAGCGTTTTATTGCTCGATGCACTACATGTCAAAAAGCTAAGTCACGACTCAATCCTCATGGTTTATATATGCCTTTGCCTGTACCTAGTGTTCCTTGGGAGGATATATCTATGGACTTTGTTTTAGGTTTACCTCGAACAAAGAAGGGGAGGGATAGCATATTTGTTGTCGTGGATAGATTCTCGAAAATGGCACACTTTATACCATGTCATAAAAGCGATGATGCTGTTAATGTTGCTGATTTGTTCTTTCGTGAAATTATTCGCTTGCATGGTGTGCCAAATACTATTGTTTCAGATCGTG
>NW_025277788.1:0-1261 GCF_018294505.1 Triticum aestivum
CTACCATCAAATCAAAATCAGAAACGGGGACATTCCTAAAACGGCCTTTGTTACTCGTTATGGCCAATACGAGTACACCGTCATGTCCTTCGGCTTAACCAACGCTCCAGCCACCTTCTCTCGGTTAATGAACTCAATCTTCATGGAGTATTTGGATAAATTCGTCGTAGTTTATCTCGATGATATACTCATCTACTCCAAGAACGAGGAAGAACATGCCGAACATCTAAGGCTAGTGTTGAAGAAACTTCGAGAGCACCGCCTTTATGCCAAGTTTTCCAAATGTGAATTTTGGTTGTCAGAAGTGACCTATCTGGGTCATGTAATATCTGGTAAAGGTATTGCTGTTAACCCTGAGCGAGTTCAAGCCGTCCTTAATTGGACTCCACCTGAATCGGTCAAGCAAGTTCGGAGTTTTCTGGGCTTAGCGAGCTATTGCCGTCGCTTTGTCGAAAACTTCTCCAAAGTTGCTAAACCTCTAACCGAACTCCTCAAGAAAGATAAGAAGTTCGAATGGACTCCACAATGTGAGCACAGCTTTCAGGAACTGAAAAGATGCCTGACCTCTGCTCCCGTACTGGTACCGCCAGACTTCTCCAAGGACTTTGTTATCTACTGCGATGCCTCGCGACAAGGACTAGGTTGCATTCTCATGCAAGATCGACACGTAATTGCCTACGCTTCACGGCAATTGCACCCACATGAGGAGAATTATCCTACTCATGATCTAGAGCTTGCAGCCGTAGTCTATGCACTCAAGACCTGGCGACATTACCTCCTCGGTAACCGTTGCGAAATATTCACCGATCACCAAAGTCTGAAGTACATTTTCACCCAACCGGATCTGAATCTCAGGCAAAGACGTTGGGTTGAGTTGATCACAGACTTCGACTTAGGAATAACCTACACCCCAGGGAAAGCCAACGTCATGGCTGATGCGCTAAGTCGTAAATCTTATTGTAACAACCTGATGTTACAACAAAGTCAACCGCTTCTCCATGAGGAATTTCGGAAGCTTAACCTTCACATTGTTCCTCAAGGATTTCTTTCCACCTTGGTAGCAAAACCTACTCTTACGGATCAAATCATCGCTGCCCAAAAGCGAGATAAGGGAATATCTAAAATCAAAGAGAACATTGCTAGCGGAGGTGCTAGTTGTTTCTCCACAAATGATCATGGTGTTGTGTACTTTGAGAACCGTCTAGTGGTTCCCAAGAACCAGCATCTACGGCAGTTGATCCTTAAGGAGGCTCATGAATCT
>NW_025277789.1:0-1261 GCF_018294505.1 Triticum aestivum
AAAAGATAAGGAAGCGAATACATCATACGATGAGCCAAAGTGCCACATAGTTCTTTCAGGAAAAAGGGACATCCTGGGAGTGGACGGCAAGACAGACATGTCTGACGATTATGAAAAGTTTCATGAAATTCCTCCCTTCAATGTCAAGGCTGACCCAAGCATCCTGATAAACAATGAAGATTATCCATGGTTATGGCGCAATAAGCAAATGACACAAGCGAAGAAAAAGTGAAGACTTTCTCCCGCAACTATTATGATGATACCATGCCAACTTTGTAACACACGAACATGCTACCATTGTCCGTTTTGTACATGCACATGCTATGTGGGTGAAATTATGATACCATTCCAACTTTCAACTTTTTCAGAGTTCATTTGAAATGCTTTCATGTCTTATGGTTCGGCCCTCGTAATACCATGACCATTAGTCCCTGGCCCATGCCAACTTTCAACTTTCAACTTTCTAAAACTAATGGCACTAACAGAAAGTTTATAATTTTGCTCCTCGCCTCTGGCCCATGACCATTAGTCCCGGTTTCTGCCACAAACCGGGACTAAAGGGTTGGTCCTCGTTGTTGGCAGAGTTTAGTCCCACCTCGCCAACCGAAGGGGGCTCACACCGGTTTATAAGCCCTTCCCTCTCTGCCTTGTTGAGCTCCTCTCAAAGTGAAAATAGATGCCCTAATAGAGAAAAGTTTAACCTAAATTCATAGTGAATTTATCTGAAATTCATAGAAATTTACTAGGGATTTAGGTTGAATTTTCTCTATAAGTGCATCTATTCTCATTTTTTAGTAAGTTAATCACAAACTTGTGATTCAAACAATTTTCAAAGAATTCAAGTTTTAACTATTCAAATTTGAAAACTAATGGCACTAACAGAAAGTTTCTAATTTTTCTAAAACTAATGGAACTAACAGAAAGTTTATAATTTTGCTAACCTAAAAGCAAACAGAATTAAAAATTAAAGCAAAAAACAAAAGAAAATAAATAATGCAAAAAACAAATCAAAAAAACAGGAAAAAACTATTTTTATAGTAAAGTTAATCACAAAATAAAATAAATAAAGCAACAAAGAAAACAAAAAAACTAAAAAAGTGTTTTCAAATTTGAAAACTAATGGCACTAACAGAAAGTTTATAACTTTGCTAAATCTAAAAGCAAAAAGAATAAAAAAATAAAGCAAAAAACAAAAGAAAATAAATAATGCAGAAAACAAAACAAAAAAACTGGAAAAAATAGCAACAATAAGTATTTTGTT
>NW_025277790.1:0-1261 GCF_018294505.1 Triticum aestivum
GGTGAACCTTCGAACTATGAAGAAGCGATGGCGGGCCCAGATTCCGACAAATGGCTAGAAGCCATGAAATCCGAGATAGAATCCATGTATGAAAACAAAGTATGGACTTTGACTGACTTGCCCGATGAGCGGCGAGCCATAGAAAACAAATGGATCTTTAAGAAGAAGACGGACGCAGATGGTAATGTGACCATCTACAAAGCTCGACTTGTCGCTAAGGGTTATCGACAAGTTCAAGGGGTTGACTACGATGAGACTTTCTCACCCGTAGCGAAGCTGAAGTCCGTCCGAATCATGTTAGCAATTGCCGCATACTATGATTATGAGATATGGCAGATGGATGTCAAAACGGCATTCCTTAACGGCTTCCTTAAGGAAGAGTTGTATATGATGCAGCCGGAAGGTTTTGTCGATCCTAAGAATGCTAACAAAGTATGCAAGCTCCAGCGCTCAATCTATGGGCTGGTGCAAGCATCTCGGAGTTGGAACGTTCGCTTTGATGAGATGATCAAAGCGTTTGGGTTTACACAGACTTATGGAGAAGCCTGTGTTTACAAGAAAGTGAGTGGGAGCTCTGTAGCATTTCTCATATTATATGTGGATGACATATTATTGATGGGAAATGATATAGAATCCTTGGAAAGTATAAAGGCCTATTTGAATAAATGTTTTTCAATGAAGGACCTTGGAGAAGCTGCTTATATATTAGGCATCAAGATCTATAGAGATAGATCAAGACGCCTCATTGGTCTTTCACAGAGTACATACCTTGACAAGATATTGAAGAAGTTCAGTATGGATCAGTCCAAGAAGGGGTTCTTGCCTGTATTGCAAGGTGTGCAATTGAGCACGGCTCAATGCCCGACCACGGCAGAAGATATAGAAGAGATGAGTGTCATCCCCTATGCCTCGGCCATAGGGTCTATTATGTATGCCATGCTGTGTACCAGACCTGATGTAAACCTTGCCGTAAGTTTGGTAGGAAGGTACCAAAGTAATCCCGGCAAGGAACACTGGACAGCGGTCAAGAATATCCTGAAGTACCTGAAGAGGACTAAGGATATGTTTCTCGTCTATGGAGGTGACGAAGAGCTCGTCGTAAAGGGTTACGTCGACGCTAGCTTCGCCACAGATCCGGATGACTCAAAGTCACAGACCGGATACGTGTATATTTTGAATAGAGGAGCAGTAAGCTGGTGCAGTTGCAAGCAAAGCGTCGTGGCGGGATCTACATGTGAAGCGGAATACATGGCAGCCTCGG
>NW_025277791.1:0-1261 GCF_018294505.1 Triticum aestivum
ACGAATAAGAGTGAAAATCAGATTGTGGCAAAAGAATTTGAGCAACAAATGAAGCCTAATAATAAACCATCTAGTGTTGCTTCTGAAATTAAATTGAAAAGTGCATGTTTATTTGCCACCAAATCTGATATTGATGAGCTAGATTTCAGCAAATCTGTTTGCTATGCTTTTGTGTGCAAAGAGGCATTATTTTCATTCGAGGACGTGCCTTCCTCTTTGCCTCCTGCTGTCACTAACATTTTGCAGGAGTTCGCTGACGTCTTTCCACAAGACGTGCCACCGGGATTACCGCCTATTCGAGGGATTGAGCATCAGATTGACTTAATTCCCGGTGCTTCACTGCCAAACCGTGCACCATACCGTACCAATCCAGAGGACACGAAGGAGATTATGCGTCAAGTACAGGAGCTTCTCGACAAAGGTTATATACGCGAATCCCTTAGTCCTTGTGTTGTTCCTATTATTCTAGTGCCGAAAAAGGATGGTACATCACGTATGTGTGTTGATTGTAGAGGCATTAATAATATTACTATTCGTTATCGTCATCCTATTCCTAGGCTAGATGATATGCTTGATGAATTGAGTGGCTCTACAATATTCTCCAAAGTTGATTTGCATAGTGGATACCATCAAATTCGTATGAAATTGGGAGATGAATGGAAAACAGCATTTAAAACTAAGTTTGGATTATATGAGTGGTTAGTCATGCCTTTTGGGTTAACTAATGCGCCTAGTACTTTCATGAGACTAATGAACGAAGTTTTACGTGCTTTCATTGGACGATTTTTGGTAGTCTATTTTAATGATATACTGATTTATAGCAGATCTTTGGAAGAACATTTGGAACATTTACGTGCTGTTTTTATTGCTCTACGTGATGCACGTTTGTTTGGTAACCTTGGGAAGTGCACCTTTTGCACCGACCGAGTATCTTTTCTTGGCTATGTTGTTACTCCACAGGGAATTGAAGTTGACAAAGCCAAGATTGAAGCTATTGAGAGTTGGCCGCAGCCCAAAACGGTCACACAAGTGAGGAGTTTTCTTGGCCTCGCTGGATTCTATAGGCGTTTTGTGAGAGATTTCAGCACCATTGCTGCACCTCTCAACGAGCTTACAAAGAAGGATGTGCCTTTTGTTTGGGGTACCGCACAGGAAGAAGCCTTCACGGTATTGAAAGATAAGTTGACACATGCTCCTTTACTCCAACTTCCTGATTTTAATAAGACTTTTGAGCTTGAATGTGATGCTAGTGGAATTGGAT
>NW_025277792.1:0-1261 GCF_018294505.1 Triticum aestivum
TCTGAATTGATTATTGCTGACCCTTTTTGCTACCATACTATAAGCCTTCCCAGCTCCACATACATCTACGTCGTGTGTTTGACTCTCCCTGGTAATCGCTCTATCCAAGCTTTGAGAGTTTTTGACTACAACGGTTGCCGATCACCGCCTGCTGCTGGGTAAGAACTGGTAAGAATTTGAGATTTGCTTGACGGATTTGTGATACACCACCACCACTTCTTAGTAGTCTGTAGGATCATATTCTTGTGTGTTTCTATTGCTGCTAACCATGCCAGGATCACAAGCCGACGAGATTGACTGGGAGAACTTATCGAACAAGGAGCTTCATGATAAGTTTCAGCAAATGATGACTGAACAGGTACAAGATGTGCTGAACAATTTTGAAGAGGCCATGGAGAAGATCACTGGCCTTGAGAAGACGTTCGAAACAAAGCTCGATAACAGATTTAATGAACTGCTTGCGCGTCTTCCACCACGGGCTGCACCTGTCGCACCTCTGCAACAACAACAACTACGCCCCCTTCCGAATCAGTATGGACGAGCACAGCGTGTTCCTATTGTGCCAGGACAAAATTCTGGTGCCGCTGGTACTACTGTTGGTGTTTCTTTGGCTCCTGCTACTGCTCCTGCTGGTACCCAGGAGGATGATGAGTATGCGGGTGATTATGAGGATGAGGTTGATCAAAATCAGATCTACGAGCAGCCACCAGCACCACCACCAGCAGGTCGACCTCAGGTATATATTCGTAATGGTAGGCCTGCACCACCACCTCAGGTACGAGATGATGTCCATATTCCTAAACTGAAATTGAATATTCCACCATTTGAGGGTAGATAAGTTCTTGATATATATCTTACTTGGGAGTTAGAAACTGAACAACGATTTACATGTTTACAATATCCTGAGGAGAGACGAGTTGCTGCTGCTGTTTGTGCTTTCACTAGTTTTGCATGTGTATGGTGGTCTGAACATTGTAGATTATATCCTATTCCAACTACTTGGGCTGCTTTGAAAACTGCTATGCGTACGCGTTGGGTTCCACCATATTATCAACGTGAATTGCTTCAAAAATTGCAGCGTTTAAGACAAGGGAAAAATTCTGTAGAAGAATATTATCAGGAATTACAAACTGGCATGATTAGATGTGGTATTGTTGAGGAGAATGAAGCTATGCTTGCACGTTTTCTGGGTGGATTAAATAGAGAGATTCAGACCATTCTAGACTATAAGGAGTATACTAATATCACTCGTTTATTCCAT
>NW_025277793.1:0-1261 GCF_018294505.1 Triticum aestivum
CGTCGTCGCGGTAGCGACGACGGACGCCGAGACGAGCACGTGACACCAGTGCCACCCTGTCTTAGCGTAACGCGAGTCGAGGCGGACGTCGTCGCGGTAGCGACGACGGACGTCGAGACGAGCACGTGACACCACTGCCACCCTGTCTTAGCGTAACGCGAGTCGAGGCGGACGTCGTCGCGGTAGGGACGACGGACGCCGAGACGAGCACGTGACACCAGTGCCACAACACCATATTGAGCAAAAAAATAGAGGTTTAAAAAATTATCTAGAATTTGAAAAATGTTGATGTTTTTCATAAAAATCACTATTTTACAATTTATTCAATTTTTTAAATAAGTTTTTTCTTTGTTTTTTTTTTAAATTTGAAATTTGTTCATAGTAGATCAATTCAATGAACATTCCGTTCAACGGGGAAACAGTAGATCAATTCAATTGAGTACGGAATTTTTGGTAATAAAAATATTTTCCTGTAAAGTTTCAATTGAAAGGGAATAGAGGGACGGGCTAATTTCTTTTTCTGTGTAAATTTAGCTATTCATTTTGGTTGAAAGTGCTAGTTCATTTTGGTTGAAAGTGGAATTTCCCACCCATAACTATCCCTGAAAAACCACTGGCCCAGAAAGGGAATGGGCCAGGAATACAGGCCTAAAGGAAGCAATGAGTGTAAAGGAATAGGGGCCAGAGACGGTTCTGGGCCAACGTTGGGCCAAACTCGCGAAAAGGGAATAGGCTGCGATCGGGATCGATCGAAAAAAGGGAATAGGCTGCGATCGGGAGGCGGCTGGAATTGTCGTTACGCTGTCCGATCCAGCCGGTCGGAAACCGAGCGCGCGGTTTGGGACGCGCGCGCGTGTTAGCGACGCCCGAAATTATAATACCTTGTCTAGCCAGCATGGCCTGACAGGGTTTTAAGCATGGTATATAAAGCAGGGCTGAAACAGGGGAGGTCCTCAGATTAGTCAGTGTCTGCGGATACCCTGCTTTCATTCCGCATAACCCAGTGTCGTTATCTCCGTCCACGTTACCGCAAACCAAATCAGCATGAGGTTCAGTGGAACGTCTAAACTGGGGTACATCTAAAACGTCGCGCTGAACCTCGCGGAAGCACTCCAACGGGTGGACTCGAGACCGGCACATCCTATTCGGTGTTGGCCAGAATAAGCCGCGGCCACCGGTCGGTCACGTCAGACGCGTGCGTGGGCGCGCACAGGGCGAGTCAGACGCGTCGGGATTGTGGCGTAGGTGTGCGTGTGTGTGT
>NW_025277794.1:0-1261 GCF_018294505.1 Triticum aestivum
AAAGACCTATGAGGCGTCTCGATCTATCTCTATAGATTTTGATGCCTAATATATAAGCAGCTTCTCCAAGGTCCTTCATTGAAAAACTTTTATTCAAGTAGGCCTTGATGCTGTCCAAGAGTTCTATATCATTTCCCATCAAAAGTATGTCATCTACATATAATATGAGAAATGCTACAGAGCTCCCACTCACTTTCTTGTAAACGCAGGCTTCTCCATAAGTCTGTGTAAACCCAAACGCTTTGATCATCTCATCAAAGCGAATGTTCCAACTCCGAGATGCTTGCACCAGCCCATAAATCGAGCGTTGGAGCTTGCACACTTTGTCAGCATTCTTAGGATCGACAAAACCTTCCGGCTGCATCATATACAATTCTTCCTTAAGGAAACCATTAAGGAATGCGGTTTTGACGTCCATTTGCCATATTTCGTAATCATAGAATGCGGCAATTGCTAACATGATTCGGATGGACTTCAGCTTCGCTACCGGTGAGAAAGTCTCATCGTAGTCAACCCCTTGAACTTGTCGACAACCCTTAGCGACAAGCCGAGCTTTATAGATGGTCACATTACCATCCGCGTCTGTCTTCTTCTTAAAGATCCATTTATTTTCTATGGCTCGCCGCTCAATGGGCAAGTCAGTCAAAGTCCATACTTCGTTTTCATACATGGATCCTATCTCGGATTTCATGGCTTCTAGCCATTTGTCGGAATCCGGGCCCGCCATTGCTTCTTCATAGTTCGAAGGTTCACCGTTGTCTAACAGCATGATTTCCAAGACAGGGTTGCCTTACCACTCTGGTGCGGAACGTGTCCTTGTGGACCTTCGAATTTCAGTAGGGGCTTGATCAGAAGTATCTTGATCATTGTCATTAACTTCCTCTCTAGTCGGTGCAGGCACCTCAGGAACATTTTCTTGAGTTGCGCCATTTTCCAGTTCAAGAGGTAATACTTCATCAAGCTCTACTTTCCTCCCACTTACTTCTTTCGAGAGAAACTCTTTCTCCAGAAAGGACCCATTCTTGGCAACAAAGATCTTGCCTTCGGATCTGAGGTAGAAGGTGTACCCAATAGTTTCTTTTGGGTATCCTATGAAGACGCATTTTTCCGACTTGGGTTCGAGCTTTTCAGGTTGAAGTTTCTTGACATAAGCATCGCATCCCCAAACTTTTAGAAACGACAGCTTAGGTTTCTTCCCAAACCACAATTCATACGGTGTCGTCTCAACGGATTTCGACGGTGCCCTATTTAAAGTGAATGC
>NW_025277795.1:0-1261 GCF_018294505.1 Triticum aestivum
CAAAATTAGAAACATTAATATGTTTTGAGATTCACAAATAATATTTTTAAAACATGAAAATTGTACAAAAACACAAATATTTTTGAATTTTTGATTTTTTTAAGGGGAACATTCAAAAAATATTTAGAAAATGTTTTCTTAGACGAAAGTATTCTTTTGGTTTGTGAATATTTCACTAAAACATGAATATTTTAACATATGGAACATTTATAAAATGTAACTTTTATTAAAAAAATCTTGAAGACTTTTTGAAAAACACAAACATTTTCAAAAAAACGAGAAAATTTCGAAACAAGATTTTTTAAAATTTTCGAATATTTTTCAAATCAGGAACACCACTTTTCAAACAATTGACAGAAAAAAATAAAGATAGAAAAAAGGAAAAGGAAATACAAAAAAAGAAGGAGAAAGGAAGAGAAAAAATAAAAATAGAACATCGAAAAAGGGGAAACGGACCGGCCCAATCTTAGGAGCCCTGTGGTTAGTTTCAACTATTTATCGCTTGATGCAAGAAATAAGCTCTTCCCAACTGCGTGGGCAATAATAAATGGGCTGGCTTTGTTGGGCCGGAGCACGCGTGGCCCATTGACGGAATTCTGGACAAACATTTGTTCTTTTCTAGCGGATTGACGCACAAAAGTTTAGTACCACCCCGGATACAAAAAAAATCTTCTTGACGGTGAACGGATGAAAAAATTGAAGAAATGCACCTTGCTTTTTTAGTAAAAAAGGGTATAGAATCACAAGAGAGAGAGAGAGAGAGGATGTCATCTAGCTACTGCTATGGACCCTAAGGTCCTGTGGAAACTACTCACACATGGTCATGGTGGCTACTCACACAATGACTCAATTCTCGAAAACTATCTGCTCCAACCCTCTTAAAAAGTTCACTTTAATGAGACCAAAAAGGGATTTTATAGTACGAGGAAAGCATGTAGACAATATTAAAAAGTGAAACATAAACGTCAATTAGATGAAGAAGGAAATACAAATCAGAAGAAAAGTGAAAAGGAAAAATAATAAATAGAATGAAAAAAACATAAAGGAAATCGGCCTCGATCTGGTCTGGTTTAGTCCCACCTCGCTAGCGAGAGAGGCGGAGGTGGGAGAGCTGGTGTATATAACTAGCCCATGGAGCACCGGTGCAACTTAAATACCTAGACAGGGTTTACGACTGATCAAGAAGGGTCGTGGCCTAGATCAACGGCTCACATTGCACTTGGCGAGCATGTTGGTCTATCATCTGCCCAATTGGGAGAAT
>NW_025277796.1:0-1261 GCF_018294505.1 Triticum aestivum
GTGATGTAGGAGGCATCACCCCACCTCGCGGTCCCCGCAGGCCACCGTTTGTTGGTCCAAGGCCTCATCCTAGCCCCTATGGTCCACAAGCTCCGCGAGATCGTCTGTTTCCGGATGAACATGTTGAGCTTCCAGGCTATGGAGGTGACTTCTACGAGGACTACTACGGATCGGTCTGAGTTAGTAGTAGTATCACTAGTTCGCACTAGCTGTGTCGTCTGTTGTCCTGCGTGTCTCGTGGGATATGACCTAGTTTGTACTCTTTCCGGAGATGTAGAAAAATAATGTATAGGAGCTTGAGATGCCTCCGATGAGATGTAATCCTCTTTTCACCGTTTTAGTACTTTGCTTGGTCTTGTACTAAACCCTGTATGGTGTGTATGACGATGGAATAAAAGAAGCAGTTTCTGTATCTACCATGTCATACGGATGATCATCTTGCATTCCGAGTTATTCCTTACATTATGTATCCTATGTCGGAATTTTACCATCCTGACTAAATCTTTGTCTTGTCTACCTAGGATGGTCAACACACGCGCTAATCCTGCTTCCCAAGAGCAGGCCGAAGGCAGTGAAGCCAGGAATGAAAATCTGCCTCATCCTCTTTCACTAGCCGAGGTGATGATGGAAGCTGAGAGAAACAAGCGGGAGACAAACCGTTTGTTGGAGCGTATAGAACAGAATACAGCACACCATCAGAGGACTAACGTGGTGTCACTCAGTGATTTTATCAAATTGCATCCACCCACGTTCCACCACTCCGTCGAGCCTCTCGACGCTGATGACTGGCTTCGCAGTATCTCTCACAAACTGCGTTCCGCGCTGGTAGCGGAGGCTGACAAGGTCACCTTTGCTGCATATCATCTTGAAGGCCCCGCCAGTCTATGGTGGGAGAATTATGGAGCTATGCGCCCCGCAGGCCATGTCACAACTTGGGCTGAATTCGGCGACGCTTTCCGTGAGCATCACATTCCGGAGGGTCTCATGGACCGTAAGCGTGAAGAATTTTGCAATTTCACCCAAGGCCGACTTTCTGTGGATGTCTATAGCAGGGAGTTTGGTAATCTTGCACGATATGCAACCGAGGAAGTTTCTACTGACGCCAAGAAGCAAGCAAGGTTCCGCAAGGGCCTTAGTCCTGAGCTTCGCCGCGACCTCCGTCTGCATGAGTGCACATCCTTTTCGAAACTTGTCAACAAAGCCATCAGTGCTGAAACTGGTCAGACTGACTACGACGCAACACGCAAGCATGGACGTGACA
>NW_025277797.1:0-1261 GCF_018294505.1 Triticum aestivum
TCATTTGAAATGCTTTTCAATTTCAGGGTCTTATAGCTCAAAATAATCAGTAAATGCATGAAAAATAACAAATGAAGTCAGAAAGGGTTGAAAATTGATGATGTGGCTTTGAATGGTGCATTTTGAGCACAGAAAAACTATGGAGTTCAAATAAGTTCTAAAAAATGAAATCCCGTTGTAACAGACGGTTTCTGTATGAAACCCTGATACTTCGAAAGAGATTGTCCGTTTTGTACACGAAGTGCATCCAGTTTTTGCCGTAACCCTCTCTACTTTCTTGCACATGATATGTGGGTCAAATGATGATACCATGCCAACTTTCAACCTTTTCAGAGTTCATTTGAAATGCTTTTCAATTTGAGGGTCTTATAGCTCAAAATAACCAGTAAATGCATGGAAAATAACAAATGAAGTCAGAAAGGGTTGAAAATTTATGATGTGGCTTTGAATGGTGCATTTTGAGCACAGAAAAACTATGCAGTTCAAATAAGTTCAAAAAAAATGAAATCCCTTTGTTACAGACAAGTTTCCATATGAAACCCTGATACTTCGAAAGCGATTGTCCGTTTTGTACACGAAGTGCATCCAGTTTTTGCCGTAACCCTCTCTACTTTCTTGCACATGCTACGTGCGTCAAATGATGATACCATGCCAACTTTCAACCTTTTCAGAGTTCATTTGAAATTCTTTTCAATTTCAGGGTCTTATAGCTAAAAATAACCAGTAAATGCATGAAAAATAACAAATGAAGTGAGAAAGGGTTGAAAATTGATGATGTGGCTTTGAATGGTGCATTTTCAGCACAGAAGAACTATGGATTTCAAATAAGTTCAAAAAAATGAAACCGCTTTGTAACAGACGAGTTTCCGTATGAAACCCTGATACTTCGAAAGAGATTATCCGTTTTGTACACGAAGTGCATCCAGTTTTTGCCGTAACCCTCTCTACATTCTTGCACATGCTATGTGGGTCAAATGATGATACCGTGCCAAGTTTCAACCTTTTCAGAGTTCATTTGAAATGCTTTCCAATTTCAGGGTCTTATAGCTCAAAATATTCAGTAAATGCATGAAAAATAACAAATGAAGTCAGAAAGGGTTGAAAATTGACGATGTGGCTTTGAATGGTGCGTTTTGAGCACAGAAAAACTATGGAGTTCAAATAAGTTCACAAAAATTGAAATCCCTTGGTGATAGACAAGGATCCGTATGAAACCCTGATACTTCGAAAGAGATTGTCCGTCTTGTACACGAAGTGCATC
>NW_025277798.1:0-1261 GCF_018294505.1 Triticum aestivum
CCCAAGGTGTGCTTACGTGTTGGTCGTCAAGTCTCGCAGTTTTGGCCGATTCTGGCCCGTTTCTTGGACTATTACTCAGTTTTGGGGTCCCGAAGTGATTTCCACGATTGACGAACCCCGGGGGTGCGTTTATGTGTCGGTCATCAACACTCACAATTTTGGTTAATTCTGACCGTCTCGTGGACTATTACTCGCTGTTTTGGGGTCACGGAGAGATTTCCACGATTGACGAACCTCTGGGTGTGTTTACGTGTCGGTCATCAACACTCGCAGGTTTTGTTGATTCCGACCCGTTTCGTGGACTATTACTCACCGTTTTGGGGTCCCAAAGAGATTTCCATTTTTGTCGAACCCCAAGGTGTGCTTGCGTGTTGGTCGTCAAGACTCGCAGTTTTGGCCGATTTTGGCCCGTTTTTGAACTATTACACAGTTTTGGCATCCCGAAGTGATTTCCACGATTGACAAACCCTACGGTGCGCTTACTTGTCGGTCATCAACAATCGCAGTTTTGGCCGATTCTGGTCCGTTTGGTGCACTATTATTCACCGTTTTGGGGTCCTAGAGGGATTTACACGATTTGCGATCCTCGGGGTGCGTTTATGTGTCGGTTATCAACACTCACCATTTTGCCCAATTCTGGTCCGTCTCATGGACTATTACTCACCGTTTTGGAGTCCTAGAGCGATTTCCACGATTCACGATCCCGGGGGTGCGTTTACGTGCCCGTCGTCAACACTCATAGTTCTGGCCAATTCTGACCCGTTTCGTGGACTATTACTCACCTTTTTGGGGTCCCGAAGCGATTTCCATAGTTGTGGAACCCAAAGATGCACTTACGTGTCGTTCATCAACACTCGCAGTTTTGGCCGATTCTGGCCCGTTTTGTGGACTATAACTCGCTGTTTCGGGTCCCGGAGGGATTTCCACGATTGACGAACCCCTGGTGCGTTTATGTTTCGGTCATCAACAATCGCGGTTTTCTTTGATTCTGTCCCTTTCGTGGACTACTACTCACCGTTTTCGTGTCCTAAAGCGATTTCCATTGTTGTCGAACCCCAAGGTGTGCTTACGTGTTGGTCGTCAAGTCTCGCAGTTTTGGCCGATTCTGGCCCGTTTCTTGGACTATTACTCAGTTTTGGGGTCCCGAAGTGATTTCCACGATTGACGAACCCCGGGGGTGCGTTTATGTGTCGGTCATCAACACTCACAATTTTGGTTAATTCTGACCGTCTCGTGGACTATTACTCGCTGTTTTGGGGTC
>NW_025277799.1:0-1261 GCF_018294505.1 Triticum aestivum
AACTAGGGCTAATCAGCTATATCTTTGTCATTGTGTTCCCAATCAGTTTTTATCGTGCCCTTTGAGAGTGTTCTCCAGAGATTTGATTCCAAAACTTCCCTGGTGTGCTGGGTATGTCATGGAGTGATGGATATTGAGTTGGAGGGAGCACAACTAAGGGTAGCGCTACTCAAGTGTCTCAGCAACCCTCTATCTGACGATGGTGACGGCTAGCGCTCTGCTACAGGTGAAGGCTAGCAGGTCAGCTCACAACTCCTCCATATGCCCTCATTCTTTTGAATCACTGATTGTTTCGTAATGGATGTGTCCGCACAGCACAACCAGAAGTATCAAGATACCTTCAGGGAGATTGGTTAATTAGCTAGGTACTTACAAAATTATTAATCTAAATAGGACACAACACCAATATGGTGAACCATGCCATGACATACTTAATATCTGCATGCCGTGCGTAGTGTTTGAATCACACATACAGACAACCAGCTGCATGTTCGCGCATGATCTTTGTGGTTTAAATAACCATGTTCGCTCTGGTATTTCTATACTCAAGTACTACTTAAAAGTTCCATGGATTTAGAAGCATGTGTTTGCATGTCTTTGTGAAGAGGAGATAGGAAGATCCATTTTTTATTCTTTTCAGTTCATGAAGATGAAGCAATTAGATCATCAGAAGAATCTTTAATCTAATGTTTTTTGTCCAATTCACTAGCAGGTTAGCACCATCAATAGTCCTCGACTCATGCCCCAACTAGCACAAAACTATGCCTCTGGCCGTGATAGAACTTGAGTTTTGATGTCATCCAGTTGTGGATCGCAACCATGTTCTGAACATCTGACCGTAGAACGATAGAGCACCCCGTACCAGGACAAGGAGCAGGCTATGGGTTCCCAGTCTATTCCCCAGCAGGGGCGGAGCCAGGATTTGAACATAGGGGGGGGGGCAAAGAAGACATTGATCATATATATATTTCTAATTTAGTGACCACACAAAAGAAACACGAGATAGTATATATTTTCCACTTAGAAAACATGTAGATTTTTATTAGTTTGGATGAGCACTAACACCAAAAAACACATGGAACAAATTCAGAATCTCATATTGTACTTTGGATTCAAACTTGTTCTGTAATTTCTATTTGTGCCAGAATATTTTATCGGCAGTTTGTATATAAACAAAATATGATGATGTTGTTATTATGTATATATATAGCCAATACATAATTTATACCCATCCAGACGAATAGCATCTAGCATCTAGGAA
>NW_025277800.1:0-1261 GCF_018294505.1 Triticum aestivum
TGAAGGAAATATGCCCTAGAGGCAATAATAAAGTATTATATATTTCCTTGTATCATGATAAATGTTTATTATTCATGCTAGAATTGTATTAACCGGAAACATAATACATGTGTGAATACATAGACAAACAAAGTGTCACTAGTATGCCTCTACTTGACTAGCTCGTTAATCAAAGATGGTTATGTTTCCTAGCCATAGACATGAGTTGTTATTTGATTAACGGGATCACCTCATTAGGAGAATGACGTGATTGACATGACCCATTACGTTAGCTTAGCACCCGATCGTTTAGTATGTTGCTATTGCTTTCTTCATGACTTATACATGTTCCCATGACTATGAGATTATGCAACTCCCGTTTACCGGAGGAACACTTTGTGTGCTACCAAACGTCACAACGTAACTGGGTGACTATAAAGGTGCTCTACAGGTGTCTCCAAAGGTACTTGTTGGGTTGGCGTATTTCGAGAATAGGATTTGTCACTCCGATTGTCGGAGAGGTATCTCAGGGCCCACTCGGTAATGCACATCACTATAAGCCTTGCAAGCATTGTGACTAATGAGTTAGTTGCGGGATGATGTATTACGGAACGAGTAAAGAGACTTGCCGGTAACGAGATTGAACTAGGTATCGAGATACCGACGATCGAATCTCGGGCAAGTAACATACCGATGACAAAGGGAACAACGTATGTTGTTATGCAGTCTGACCGATAAAGATCTTCGTAGAATATGTGGGAGCCAATATGGGCATCCAGGTCCCGCTATTGGTTATTGACCGGAGAGGTGTCTCGGTCATGTCTACATAGTTCTCGAACCCAAAGGGTCCGCACGCTTAAAGTTACGATGATAGTTATATTATGAGTTTATGTGATTTGATGTACCGAAGGTTGTTCGGAGTCCCGGATGTGATCACGGACATGACGAGGAGTCTCGAAATGGTCGAGACGTAAAGATTGATATATTGGACGACTATATTCGGACACCGGAAGTGTTCCGGAGAAGTTTCGGATTAAACCGGAGTGCCGGAGGGTTACCGGAACCCCCCGGGGAAGTATTGGGCCTTAGTGGGCCTTGAGGGGAGAGAGAGGGCAGCAGCCAGGAGGTGGTGCGCCCCCTCCCAGAGGAGTCCTAGTTGGACTAGGAGAAGGGGGCGCAGCCCCCTTTCCCTCTCCCTCTCCCTCTCTTTCCTTCCCCCCTTCTTTTCCTAGTAGGACTAGGAAAGGGGAGTCCTACTCCTACTAGGAGGAGGACTCCCCCC
>NW_025277801.1:0-1261 GCF_018294505.1 Triticum aestivum
GGTCGACAGCCCAAGAAACCCTCACACATGGACACGAATGCAGCAAGATAGGCAATGGAGTTTGGGGTAAAGTGGTGGAGCTGCGCTCCAAAGAAATTCAAGAAGCCACGGAAGAAAATGCTTGGCGGCAAGGAAAACCCACGATCAACATGAGTGGCCAGAAGCACACACTCACCCTCTTCTGGCTGTGGCTGCCACTCCTTCCCCGGCAACCTCGCAGCTCCGTGAGGGATCAAGCCCTCGTTGGCCATGTCGAGGAGGTCCTTCTCCGTGATGGTCGACTGGATCCAGTCTCCTTGGACCCAGCCTTTCGGCAGGCGGGATCTGGACGAGGACCCTCTGCGGCTGGTGGATCTCCCCTTCGCCTTCTCCGATGCCGACGCCTTCTTGGCACGCTCCAGCGCCGCCGTCTTCTCCTTGGCCATGGTCGCCGGTGAGATGCACAAAGGGAAGTGGTGCGGGGGCGAGAGCGAGCACGCTGAGCAGGGAGGAAGGAAGCAGAGGGAGAGAGGGAGAATGCTGAGGCGCAGCACAGAAATCCTCGCCGGGCACATTTATAAGGTCCCTTCCGAGTGGCTGACATGTGGGCCCGGTCAATCTAATCATATCTGGGAGCAGTTATGAGGACTGGATACGTGGCGAAAAAGGCGGCGCGGAGATCGAGGCGTCTATGCCCCGTCCCATCCGAACGCCGCGGTCTGCCCCGCTTCGCGCGCGCCCCCAAATTTCGCACCCCGCAGAATCCGCGAGCAACAAATCAGTCTGTCAGACACGGTGTTTCCGGCGATCCATCGCTCGGAGATCGTCGAAGCTCGAAAGATCACTCGACGCAAAAATAGAATGGATCGAGTCGACCGAAGACAAATTGCTCCCTGTCAACGAAGAGATTCTTTGATCCAGAACAGCGCACAACTAGAGCGCAAAGGTTAATCGGAAACGACATCAACTCCTTCTTCACTCGAAGCCTCAATCCATTCGGGGGCTAATGATGGGGTTATGTACCTAGGGTAGGGTCATGGACCTGTTCCAAGTAACTTACCCTAGGACATCCCTAGAAGAGGTCGCCTTCCAGTCGACCAACGAGGATTCACTCGACTGGCCTGAAGGACTCGACCACGAAGACTCACTCGACCACCAGGAGGTCAAGAGGCACTCTGCACCGCAACGGCCTGTAATTAAGTAGACTTTATGATAGTAAAGGCACTTTATGTGGGGCGTTACCAGTAACGCCCCAGACTTAACTCACCTTAAACCCTCTCCT
>NW_025277802.1:0-1260 GCF_018294505.1 Triticum aestivum
GTAAACCCAAAGTGGCACAGACTTACAGGGACAGGCATCCATGACCCAGCTTCGAACGTGTCGGTCATCAGCAAGTGGGTCCGGGCTGTAGCACTGGGCTAGCAGGACTCCGGTAAACCGGGCTGTAGCGGGCTAACAGGACTCCGGTACTCAAAGCGTGACATTTCCCCGAAGGGACAGACACGGGAACGAAGAAGGACACATGCCGGCCAGCCTAAGTGTTCCAGAGCAGTAGCAAGCTACCATGGCTCAGCGGTAACACTAGGAGACATTTCCCGGTAAGAGAGGCTACTAAAGATAAACAACTAGATAGTCAGATCCCACACATACCAAGCATTTCAATCATACACACAATATGCTCGATATGTGCAAATACAACGAAGCATCACAACATGACTCTACGACACAAGTACTTTATTTAAGGCTCAGGGAGCCATACATAACATACACAAAGGTACGGGTCTCACGACCCAACATTCAAGTCATGCAGTCATACAAACCAGCAGCGGAAGTAACTTGTCTGAGTACAGACAACTAGTAAAATAAAAGAGGCTTGGAAAGCCTAGCTATACTACATGGTCCTTCACAAGCTCAGGGTCACCACCTGGGCCTTTAGCCTACTCGTTGATGTCAACGTCTACATAGAACCCATCAGAAGGGGTTGCAACGACTTCTGTAAAAATGTAAATTATAGCAACATGAGTACAAAGGTACTCAGCAAGACTTACATCAGATCCTACATACATGCATATTATCAAGAAGGGTTGGTGGAGTTATTGCAGCAAGCCAGCTTTGACTCTTGGCTAGACTATCCTACGATACTTCAACTTGAAATGGTTTTGCGCACACGAGTCCACTACTCACCAATTCAATACACTACCGAGGATCCGCCTCCGTCTTCCTACGGAAGAGCCATCCTCGGCACTCACACTTATCTTGAGGCTTTTAGTAGTTTCCATTTACTTGTCTATGAACTGTATAGGCAACCAAGTAGTCCTTTACCGTGGACGCGGCTATTCGAATAGATCATGATAACCCTGCAGGGGTGTACTTCTTCATACATGTTTCCACCACTTAGCGTCTGCACACGACATGTGCTCGGCAGACTTCAAGCGAAAGCCGACGTGGGTGTAGACCACGACCTACCTAAACACTTAAGCCTCTAGTCCAGGTTTATCGCCTATCCAGGTTCCATCCGCAGGGAGTCCGGCCGAGGTTTCCCATACGGCCCCGAACGATGTGAACAGGGTTCCCGAGATA
>NW_025277803.1:0-1260 GCF_018294505.1 Triticum aestivum
GTCTCCGGGGCGTGGCCCCCCTCACGGACGGCGATGACACGGTAGTAGACGTTCTGTGGTAACGATGCGGCGTCAATATTACTAAATACTCGGAGCGCGATAAAATCATGATTTTTTTGCACGACGTCGGCACATGTGCTATAGGAACGATGGTATTTTTTCATAATTTTTGGTGATGGAGAAGTATCCGAAAAATTCCCTCTACGCGGATTGCCCTTCGCGCGTCTACGGCTGTGGCCGGCAGCCTCCGGGGGCTAGCATGCCGCCAAATCTTGCGCCGGCGGCCTCTCACAAGTCTGGAAGTGTTTACGCGGTTGCAAACGCCCGACATGCGTGTCCAGGGTGTGCCCCCCTCACGAACGGCGCTGCCGCCGGCACCTGGAGGGGGGAAACGGACGCGTGGGGTCTACACGGAGGGGATCTTGCTGTGGGTCTTCCCCGGATGTTGCTCCAATGTGTTCCTATGGGCTGACCTAACACAACCGGGTGGGGAGGTCCACTGGTCAAAGCCCGTCCGTGCAAAGTCAAAGGGGTAGATCCCATGGTCAAACGCTACAGGGTTAGGCGGGACGGGGGCACTGGGGGGGGTAGCAATGCCACCGGAGCGTCGCACCAGGCCCTCATACATGCGGGGTGGTGTGGAGGCATGTCCGAAGAGGCAGGACGCGTCTCCAGGGCGTGGCCGCCCTCACGGACGGCGATGACATGGTAGTAGACGTTCTGTGGTAACGATGCGGCGTCAATATTACTAAATACTCGGAGCGCGATAAAATCATGATATTTTTTGCAAGACGTGGGCACATGTGCTATAGTAACGATGGTATTTTTTCATAATTTTTGGTGATGGAGAAGTATCCGAAAAATTCCCTCCACACGGATTGCCCTTCGCGCGTCTACGGCTGTGGCCGGCGGCTTCCGGGGGCTAGCATGCCGCCAAATCTTGCACTGGCGTCCTCTCACAAGTCTGGAAGTGTTGTCGTGGTTGCAAACGCCCGGCACACGTTTCTGGGGTGTGCCCCCCTCACGGACGGCGCTGCCGCCGGCTCCTGGAGGGGGGAAACGGACGCGTGGGGTCTACACGGAGGGGATCTTGCTGTGGGTCTGCCCCGGATGTTGCTCCAAAGTGTTCCTATGGGTTGACCTAATACAACCGGGTGGGGAGGTCCACTGGTCAAAGCCCGTCCGTGCAAAGTCAAAGGGGTAGATCCCGTGGTCAAACGCTACAGGGTTAGGCGGGACGAGGGCACTGGGGGGGGGGGG
>NW_025277804.1:0-1260 GCF_018294505.1 Triticum aestivum
CGTCGTTGAGCGTTTATTCAACATTGCATCTTTGAATTGATTATTGCTAATCTTTTGCTACCATATATAGCCAACCCAGCTCCACATATTTCTACACCGTGTATACGTACGCTCCCCTGGCAATCGCTTTACTCAATATTCGGAGTTACTTGACACCGCTGGTTGCCGATCACCGCCTGCTGCATGGTAAGAACTTGTAAGACATTGATATTTGCTTTACTGTGAGCGTTTTACCACCACATCCTTGTAGTTATAGGAACATTATTTTTGGGTTTTGTTTCTTGTTCTACTAATCATGACAGGATCCAGAGTCAATTCATGGGCTTTGTCGATCGCGGGAGACGTGCCACCACCTTTGCAAATACCACAACCGTCACGAGAGGTGCACAAACATCCAAATGCACATGATCAGGTTAATGTATCTATACCACCATTTAATGGCCGTTTTAAACCTGCTTTATATATTGAATGGGAGTTCGACATAAAAAATATATTTGCTTCCCATAATTTCAATGAACATAAAAAGGTTAAGGTTGCGGTTGGTTCTTTCACCGGTTAGGCTTTGGTTTGGTGGAGTGAATATTGTCGGTTACACCCTGATTATATACCTACTACTTGGGATGATTTGAAACTTGCCATGCGACATACTTTCGTCCCTGCTTATTATACTCGTGACATGATTAAGAAGTTGCAACACTTAAAACAAGGTAGTGAAACTGTAACAAAATATTATGATGATTTACAAACTACCTTGTTGCATTCCTCTTTAAAAGAAAGTGAAGATGATTTTATGGATAGATTTTGGGGAGGATTAAACCATGATATTCAAGAGATACTAATTCATGAAGAGTGTTATCCTATGGACCATTTGTTTCATCTTGCTTGCAAAGCTGAACAGGAAATAAAACGACGTGTTGGCCACGAGGAGAACAAGCGCACGGTGCACATTTCAAGAGTTGATATGATTGTTCCTTCAACTACTAGGCATACTATGACAACCACATCCGTTGTTGTCAGGACTACATCACCTCCACCATGTGACACATCGCCCCCGAGAGTGGCTACATCATCTGAGTTGATCATAAGAGGTAATGACAAAGGTACTGATCTTCCATCTCTACATGAGAATGATGAATGCCTTGTCAATTTGAATGCACCATCTGATGAGCTACCCACTACTTTGATCACACCACCTATTTTAGAGGACTACGTTGATAATTTGACTTTGCCATGTGATCAAACAACTGAAATACCAACAAT
>NW_025277805.1:0-1260 GCF_018294505.1 Triticum aestivum
AAGATTGAGTAAAGCGATTGCCAGGGGAACGTACGTATACACGGTGTAGAAATATGTGGAGCTGGGTTGGCTATATATGGTAGCAAAATATTAGCAATAATCAATTCAGAGATGCAATGTTGAATAAACGCTCAACGACGGTACTGTGCTGGTCCTAGGCTAGACCGGACTAGAGACGCGAGCCTAGAACACTAATGAGGTCACGGCGTAGCACAACTAGCATCAATTAAGGATACTAAGTAGCTCTGGACAGCAAGATATAAGTGAAGATCACAACGGCAGTAAAGATAATGATGAAAAACAACTGCCAAGCAGGATATACAACAACTCTCTCCAACTTTCCTCTTGAAAAGTTTGTGCCAATTTTCTGATAATTTTTTTCAAAAGAATGCTACTAACTCAAGCTTTCCAATGCAAAAAGAATCACTCAATTCCGAGTTGATATGAGGAGTGAAAGAATTCTGAAACTGGCTTGAAAAACTGGAATAAGCTATGTCCGCGAACTTCGGAGGGCAAAAAGACCTATTTAGAAGACGATTTTGAGGTGTCAAATATTGAACTAGTCTCTGCAACTATTTAGATGCGGCTCGTCGCTAGCTTTCATTTGAGTACTCGCGGAGTCAAAACGGACTTCGTATGAGGAAGTTATGCCTGTTTTACTAAACAGTGCACAAAACAGATTCCAATCCGAATTCAACTACGAGATCGAGTCTAGATAGATCCGAATTTTGTTTTTTTTTTCTTCTCTTTTTTTTCCTCACACTTTTTTTCTTTCTCTTTTTTTTCTGACTTTTTTTTCTCTCTTTTTTTTCTCTGTCTTTTTTTTCTCTCCCTCTTTCCAAGACAAACTAGATAAGATGCAGATTGGATCAAGCGAAGATGTGAACGACCTCAACTATGATTGTGACAATGAACTATGGGTAGCACATGGTGGAATTTGATGGATGGTGTGGTGGACAGCAGAAGGGATAACGATGCAGCGGCGACGTGACTAATGTGAACAGAACTCGAAACTCTAAACGAACTAGACCCTAAGACCAGCAACTCGACACGACGATGCAACCGATAATTCAATAATGCAAACAATGAATAGAAAATTGCAAAGGCTCAGACTGGCTTGGACAAAAGGATGAATAGATCTAACTTTTTTGTGGCTTTTTCTTGGACAATAGGTAAGAAAATAAATCTAATCTAGGGGAAACTGGAAATTCTCACCGAGCAACCTGAAAACTGATACCACTTGATAGAGGCAAAGGTGTC
>NW_025277806.1:0-1260 GCF_018294505.1 Triticum aestivum
GCGCCCTTCATCTTCACCGTCAAGGTTCAGATAAGAAGAGATATCATCTTCTTCTTCTCCGGTCGGCACATATAGAATATCGCCGTTTATGATGCCGAACATATGTGCTTCACCGTCCGGATCATAGTTGTCCATAATCGGGTCAGCTCTATCGTCCGCCATTATGTCAGTCCTGAAAACATGTAGTAAAAACAAATTAATTAAGTGAAGAAGGGGGGCGGTGGCGGTGGCGGTGGCGAAAGGGCGGTGGCGAAAGGAGGGGGCGAGGAAGGGGTGGGAGAGGGTGTCGCGGTAGAGCGCGAGACGGGGCGGCAGACGACGGCGTCATGGAGAGGGGAGGCGAGGACAACACATTTATAACCCTCGCCGTCCCCTCTCGATCCCTAAAAAAACACCGCGCGCATCGCCGCCCCCCTCGCCGCCCCTCCCCGTATAAACAAATTGTCCGAACAGAGCTTGGAGTAGAGTGGCTAGGGTTTGGCCAGGGATGCGGATGGAGACGAATATATGTGGGGTCGGGATGGCCCATGTGCAGGGCGGGGGGTGCTGGCCACACTCTTTTTTCTTTTCTTTTTCATTTCATTTCATTTTTTCTTTTCCTGTTTTTATCCTTTTCATCTTTAAAACAATTCAGTATATCAAAATATAGCAATGAAAAAAGATATTTGAGAAATCATAAAATGTATGTGAATTCAAAAAAATGAATCATAAAATGTTCATGGATACAAAAACATTGTGATTTTGCAAAAAAAAAGGTTTTCAAAAAATGTTGATGATTTTGTGGAAAAAACAAGAATAAAAACATATTGTGTATTCAAAAAATGTTTAGGGATTTCAGAATAGTTCACGTATTTAATTTTTTCACTGATTCATGACATATTCGTGAATTTAAAAATTATTCGTGTATTTCAAAAAATTGATTTTATTAGACACAAAAAAATTCATCAAAACAAAAAAATATTAATGAATTCCAAAACATATTCTTTCTTCTTTCTTTCTTCTTTCTTTTTTTCTTCTTCCTTTTTTTTCTTCTTTCTTTTTTTCTTCTGTTGTTTTCTTCCTTTTTCTTTTTTTCTTCCTTTTTCCTTTTTTCTTCCTTTTTCTTGTTTTTCTTCTGTTTTTCTTTTGTTTTCTTCTTCCTTCTTTCTTCTTCTTCCTTTTTCCTTTTTCTTTCTTCTTCTTCTTCCTTTTTCTTCTTCCTTCTTCTTCTTCTGCCGGCGCGCGGAGGACGGCAGGCAGGGCCAGCGGGCGGCGGGCGGC
>NW_025277807.1:0-1260 GCF_018294505.1 Triticum aestivum
TAACTCTTGGAAAGTTGTCCCAACCATCATATCTGACCGAGGTTCAGATCCGATTGGGGTCAGGATACCTCAGTCTCAGGATGCCTGAGAAGAAAGGTGCAACACAAATTGACGGGATGATACTGTAAGATTCTCGGGAAATGAACTATGAAGTGATTTCCGTTAACAAAAGTTCATCATTAACCCAAGGAGAGGTCAAGGAGGTGGCTGATGAACTCAACGACAATTCATCGAGATTTCTAAAAGATGGATTTCCACAATTAAGTGAACAAGGGGATAACATTTTTCAGACCAAATGATATAAGGAAGTATGCTCGAGGAGAACATACACAACTAAACACTGGTCGAAAGGTGCGCCCGAAATATGGGTTGGGTTGCACGACCAATGTCAGAATGGTGATTCAATTAGCGAAGGACTTAGAATGAACTATCGCCCATTCACTTCTAAGAAATAGGGTTGCTAGAAGGAAAGAATCCAAACAACATCGTTCACTTGTTGGAATTAACACGGGGACCAAGAAAGAATGGTGATGGTGAGAAGTATTTCTATGTCAAGAATTCTCAAAAGGTGGAACAATTCTCAGAACATTCTTGACATAAAGGATGGTAATACTCCAAGGTAAAGAAGAACAATTGCTGGATAGCAAGGAACTCAAGGTATAACATCAAACATGAACAAGCTTGTGTTGGTGGGAGGGCAATAAAGTGGTCGACGATAATACAATTTATTGAGGGCAAGGATGGTATTTCTCATCATGAATTCAATTGATATTCTGGATGAGCTCCGAATGTTGATGATCACATCACCTTTGTCGTGAGAGTTCATGAAGATGTAATCGATCGGTAACGACATCAAGTCAAGTAATGATGAAGTGAAAGGTTATTGGAAACAAGGGTACGACACAAACTCGAAACCAAGCTTGTTGTTCAAGGCGAAATGATATGACGATGAGGATCGACGTAAGGTTAGTTCATCGTCGAAAATTGGTGCTCCGAGAATAAGGACCAGGTAGCACAGTTAGAATCGTCACGACAATGATATAGCCAAACAGGCTAGTAATGGCGTGATCGGGTACAAACTCATACTTATAGAAGCTTACTGAAGAGTTGTTGAACCGAAGAGCGGACTCGGTTCAGTTATCGGTGTCTTTGAGTGTTCAATAACTCAGAGCCCATGAAAAATTGTAATCAGTGAGTATGTAGTACTTGATGAAGAACTCATAGGAAGTTATGCAGTTCCAAGATAATCTCGAGATACCA
>NW_025277808.1:0-1260 GCF_018294505.1 Triticum aestivum
AACGTGGCTCCAACCACGTTAACGTCGAAGAAAGTCGGATGACGCAAGGCTGGCATGCTACAACAGTACCACCTTGCTGCCCTTCATGTCACTACATGATTAGGCCACCTCTCATCAGAGGTCATCGCAACTTCGGAACAACCGGGTCGTTGCCTTACAAGCAACGAGATATTTACCGACACTCATATGCCACACACAAACTTTCACATGAACATGCAAAACATCTGCCATATCAAATGTTCAAACATGCTTGCCTGGTTCGGAGAAGTCGGAGTCTAGCTCGGCGAAGTTCGCGGCTCCGTCCCCTCTCCCGGAACCTACGGCAATCACGAAACGGGGTACTAACGTGAAAACCAACACATGCACAGAAACTTTGCCAAATATTTTTCAAATAAATCCCATAAAAAACTAGACAAAATTTGGAGATTGACAGAAAATGAATCACTCAAAAATACCTTTTCATTAAAAAGTTATAAAGGTTTCTGTCCAGGGACCTTTCTGTAATGAAACAGAAAAGTTCCAGGGTTTTAACTGAGAAAACAGAAAACGCTTCGGCTGGGAATGCGCAAGCGCAAGGAGAAAACGTATTTTGCCCGAAGGCGCCAACAGAAAACGGTTCGGGGAAATAAAACAGAGGCTGACACGCGGGGCCCGCATGTCAGGTTTGAAAGCTCGCCGGCGCCCGAAGACGGCGATGGACGCCGGCGTCGAACCACGGCGAGTTAGGAGAAACGGAGGGTACCAAGAGCTTCAGTGTCTTCTTCCGTGTCGGTGGGTGGTGGACTCGTCCAACGGGGAGCACCACGTCGACGGCGACACTATCTCCGGCGGACGGCGGTTCGGGTGAGGTTGGGGAACTCCGGTGGAGGGCTGCAAAGTACGAATTGAGGCGCGGGTCAGAACGGGTGATGCAAGGAGAAGCTACTGGCAAGAGAATGGGGGCTGCGGAGCACACACGGGGGCGAATCGGGCTGGATCCCGTGGCGGGTCGCGGCGGCCGGAGTCGAGGAAGGAGACTCCCTCGCGGCTCTTCCAGTGGCTGGGCGTGCTCTAGGGGAAGTGTAGGGCTGGTGGGTGCTCGAGTTGAAGCTCGGGGCCCCTATTTATAGGCAGATCGACGGGGTGGCCGTGAACGGAGAATCTCCGGCGAGCGATTACGGCGGAGCAGTGGGTTGGCAGGGGGTTTGAGCGGTCGGGCAGCATCAGTGGATGTTACGGGACTCGTTTTGCAGCTGAACGGGGTTGGTCTTGGCGTAATGG
>NW_025277809.1:0-1260 GCF_018294505.1 Triticum aestivum
GGGATTCTCATCAATACGGGCGTGGGTAACCCAACCATGCCTTTGGTATGACTCCCAAATTGAAAGCGAGTCCCAAACGGTTACGGGGAGGGCTCTTGGTATTCAACTCCTTTATAAAGGGACCAAGGCTCGACTCCCCTTTTTCTTAATCCAATCGAATTCGCCCCTTGCTTCGAATTCGAACACCCAAAGCTCTAGTTTTAGGCGCCTCGGACCTTCGACGATGTCCGGCTCCGACCTTCAAGGCCGGTGGATGCCTTCCTCTGTTACAAAAGAAGATGTGCGAAAGCTGAGAGATGCCAGGTATCTAACCAGCGAAATCTCGCATAGGCTGCCTGCTCAAGGGCAGGCCATTCCCACTCCCCAGCCCGGTGAGAGCGTGGTGTTCGCATCTCACTTCCTTCGGGGGCTAGGCTTCCCGATCGATCCCTTCGTGAGGGGGCTTATGTTTTATTACGGGCTGGAGTTCCACGACTTAGCTCCGGAGTCCATCCTCCAAATCTCATCATTCATTGTCGTGTGTGAGGCCTTCCTCCATATCACTCCTCACTTCGGATTGTGGCTAAAAACCTTCAAGGTGGAACCGAAGATGATCGAGGGGCAGCACGCTGAGTGCGGAGGAGCTATAATAAGCAAGATGGCCGATGCTCCATGGCCCGAGGGCTTTTTTCAAGAGGAGTTCGGCTTATGGCAACGGGACTGGTTTTACATCACAGCCCCCAGGGGCACCACATGGGTGGCGCCACCTACTTTTTGCTCGGGTCCCCCACCGCGACTAGCGCCATGGGTTAATGAAGGACTTATCTGGGGGCCGCCCAAAGACATGCCCTTGCTGCAGGACCACATTCGAGATCTTCTAGAAAGAGATATCAATTTGACCGTAGTGGCGCAAGTCATGCTGATTCGCCGCACACTGCCCCGCAAACGTCGACCTCTACGCCTGTGGGAATTTAATCCGGAGGGACCGCGAGTCTTCCAACATTTCATGGGTGCGGCACCCGTGGAGATGTACAAATTGTTCTTCGGATCACAAGCAAGGTGTCCGGATTTGCCCGAGGATGCAGGTCTTAGCTGCAATCACCCAGATGATAAGGTAAGTAGCCCCGTATTTGGACACACCATCCGTATTTTCATCACAAAATTACCCTTAACAGAGTTGTCCCTTGAACAGGAGTGGATAGTGAAGGCAAAGCTTATCAGGTGTCCAGCCCCCCTGCCCAAGACCGCGTCGAACCCCATGCTAACCAGGATGCTGGAGGT
>NW_025277810.1:0-1260 GCF_018294505.1 Triticum aestivum
CAAGGGAGAGGGGGAGGCGCAGCCCTTGCCCCTTCCTCCAAGGAAGGGTGCGGCCAAGGGTGGGGAGGAGTCCATCCTCCCCAAGGCACCTCGGAGGTGCCTTCCCCTTTTAGGACTCTCCTCTTTTTCCCATCTCTTGGCGCATGGGCCTCTTGGGGCTGGTGCCCTTGGCCCATATAGGCCAAGGCACACCCCCTACAGCCCATGTGGCCCCCCGGGGCAGGTGGCCCCACCCGGTGGGCCCCCGGGACCCTTCCGGTGGTCCCGGTACAATACCGATGATCCCGAAACTTGTCCCGATGGCCGAAACAGGACTTCCTATATATAATTCTTTACCTCCGGACCATTCCGGAACTCCTCGTGACGTCCGGGATCTCATCCGGGACTCCGAACAACATTCGGGTTACCGCATACTAATATCTCTACAACCCTAGCGTCACCGAACCTTAAGTGTGTAGACCCTACGGGTTCGGGAGACATGCAGACATGACCGAGACGTTCTCCGGTCAATAACCAACAGCGGGATCTGGATACCCATGATGGCTCCCACATGTTCCACGATGATCTCATCGGATGAACCACGATGTCAAGGACTTAATCAATCCCGTATACAATTCCCTTTGTCTAGCGGTATGTTACTTGCCCGAGATTCGATCGTCGGTATCCTTATACCTTGTTCAATCTCGTTACCGGCAAGTCTCTTTACTCGTTCCGTAACACATCATCCCGTGATCAACTCTTTGGTCACATTGCGCATATGATGATGTCCTACCGAGTGGGCCCAGAGATACCTCTCCGCTTACACGGAGTGACAAATCCCAGTCTCGATTCGTGCCAACCCAACAGACACTTTTGGAGATACCTGTAATGCACCTTTATAGTCACCCAGTTACGTTGTGACGTTTGATACACCCAAAGCACTCCTACGGTATCCGGGAGTTGCACAATCTCATGGTCTAAGGAAATGATACTTGACATTAGAAAAGCTTTAGCATACGAACTATACGATCTTTGTGCTAGGCTTAGGATTAGGTCTTGTCCATCACATCATTCTCCTAATGATGTGATCCCGTTATCAACGACATCCAATGTCCATGGTTAGGAAACTGTAACCATCTATTGATCAACGAGCTAGTCAACTAGAGGCTTACTAGGGACATGGTGTTGTCTATGTATCCACACATGTATCTGAGTTTCCTATCAATACAATTATAGCATGGATAATAAACGATTATCATGAACAAGGAAATATAATAATAA
>NW_025277811.1:0-1260 GCF_018294505.1 Triticum aestivum
CGGAGCACGATCAACCTGACCACGAGGGTCTATTTCCTGCGAGCAAACGAAGAACAAGCAAGAAACTGAGATTGCAATCTGGATATTGCGAATATAAGATGAAAGCTTTATTGTTCAAGGTGGGGTTCTGTGACGCCTTTGTCTGGTCGTTGAACACAAACGAAGTACGCGAAGTTGCAGCTATGGCGAACTTTTAATCTAAACAAAACCCAAAGTCTAAACGATGCCCTAAGGGCTGTATATATGGAGGAAGAGGGGGGAATTTCGTGGCCCTTGGTGGAGGGGTCCGAAATCAACCCTATCTCTTGTTTCCCCACACATACGGACTCTAAAAATAGCCTATACTTATGTATTTCGAAATTACATGGGCCTGGCCCAATAATAAGGTGACGCAGCACCTAAAATAGCCTCGGGACAAAATTTATGAAGTGGCATCTTGTATATTTCGTCCAACGCTTCATGCACCCATTATGGTGGCTTCAAAGTCCTGAAATCATCACTTGTAACTCCGTTCTTGTTCCCCTTGCGCATGGCATCATCTCCATGCTTGTTCTTGCTCCAATGTTCATCCTTCTCCAAGCTAGGCCCTTCATTTGTAAGCAAAACAAATGTATCCAATTTAGGCAGCATCATATTCTCATGAACATTAGAATCATTACCAAGAAACGAAAGTACCTGGTAATTTAGTTGGTGTGCACGAGCTCTAGTAATTGGTCCAGTATGTATAGCAGCAGGGGCTGTGGGTGTAACAATTGTATTGATGTCCTCATCAAACGTTCTGTGCGCGTCATCATAGACGGAGGGAGCTGCAACAACTTGGCTAGCATGGAGCTGGTGGAGAAGCTTTCTCTCACCACAAGACCACATCCACATCCTTACTACATCCAATGGTTCAACAACAGCGGCAAGGTTAAGGTAACACGTACTGTTCGTGTGCATTTTAGTATCTCTACATATGCTGATTATGTTGATTGTGATGTGGTACCTATGCAAGCATGTTCCTTATTACTTGGTAGACCATGGCAATTTGATAAAAATTCTGTACACCATGGTAGAAACAATCACTATACTCTTGTTCATAAGGATAAAAATATTACTTTGCTTCCTATGACTCCTGATTCCATTTTGAAAGATGATATTAATAGAGCTAATAAAGCAAAACAGGAGACGAATAAGAGTGAAAATCAGATTGTGGCAAAAGAATTTGAGCAACAAATGAAGCCTAATAATAAACCATCTAGTGTTGCTTCTGAAATTAAA
>NW_025277812.1:0-1260 GCF_018294505.1 Triticum aestivum
GAATGCTGACATGATATTTTTCTTGTTAGTCCCTTTCCTTTTAGGTTCACTGACCAACAAACGATAATGACTGAACACCAGGTGTGTGTTTCCGTTACTTTTTTTTTGGTTGGCTATGCAGATGCTGAAGATAACCGCCCCTCTGCCGCATATCCTACAAACTCGAGAGGAGCGTTGCGATCCACAAGTTGATACTTGAGCTCATAACTTTCCATTTGAAAGTATGTGCATCCAATGAGTTGAGCACTCAGTAAGAGTTCACAGGTCATGTTTTACAAGCCTGTGGAGATGGAGGCTATTGAACGCTAACGTCCGCATATGAGGTGTTGAGTGTATCTTACGGACTGTCAGACTGAGTTTTTGCGTGTGGGGCAGCGTGGACAATACAGGAAATGGTATTGCTGAGTTTAAATGGTCACTGGACGCTTCTGAGGGGGAACCATGAGGAACATTTGTGTTAGATGATGGAACAGAGTAAACTTTTCAGGTCACTGCGTCTGAAGATGCATGCACACAGCCAAAGGATGGACTAACTGCTGTGCGTGCGTGTGTGCGCGTGAGCGTGTGTGTGTTCGTGTCGTATATATGCACACAGCAATCAAAATTCATTAGAATTTTGGCTAAGATTATCATCTGCAAGCATGTAAACTACTCCCTCCGTCCCATTATATAAGAACGTTTTTTACACCACTAATGTCAAAAACGCTCTCATATTATGGGATGGAGGGAGTAGTAGATTACAATGTACTAGTATTCCGAACCAAGTTTTTTTTTTTTTTGCGTATGAACAAGTTTGAATGCGATAGCCCAATAGCCCTGCTTTTGAATCGAGGACCATTCAGATTTGATTGCTGAAACTAGAACGAACAGAAATGAATTCATCTCTGAACATGAATCTGATACGGCGGATTTACCAGTAGCGTATACGGAGTGACGGAGTTATGACCGGCCTTTGTGCCGAACGCGTGTTCGCAGCAGCAGAGTTACACGAAACACACGACACCAGCACAAGGGGACTGCGCGGCGACACCATCCCTCCCTCCCTCCCTCTCTACACCAATGGAAGGCTCGCCGGCGACGTGTCTCCCCGAGGCCGACGCGCTCCCCGATGGCTTCGTCGAGAGCTCCTCCGCCGACCAGGCCCAGCCAGTCTCCTCCGCCCCCGCCTCCGCCGCCGGCGATCCCCTGCATCCCGCCCTCGGCCCTGATCACGAGGGCGCCGCCCGCGCCGACGGCGAGGAAACCCTAGGCGCTCCATAC
>NW_025277813.1:0-1260 GCF_018294505.1 Triticum aestivum
ATTTGAGTTTGAGCTTATCAGGTTGAAACTTTTTCACATAAGCATTGCAACCTCAAACTTTAAGAAACGACAGCTTAGGTTTCTTGCCAAACCATAGTTCATACGGTGTCGTCTCAACGGATTTAGATGGTGCCCTATTTAACGTGAATGCAGCTGTCTCCAATGCATAATCCCAAAACGATAGTGGTAGATCGGTAAGAGACATCATAGATCGCACTATATCTAATAAAGTACGGTTATGACGTTTGGTCACACCATTACACTATGGTGTTCCAGGTGGCGTGAGTAGTGAAACTATTTCACATTGTTTTAATTGAAGGCCAAACTCGTAACTCAAATATTTTACCTCTGCGATCATATCGTAGAAACTTTTTATTTTCTTGTCACGATGATTTTCTACTTCACTCTGAAATTCTTTGAACTTTTCAAATGTTTCAGACTTATGTTTCATCAAGTAGATATACCCATATCTGCTCAAATCATCTGTGAAGTACAGAAAATAACGATACTTGCCGTGAGCCTTAACACTCATCGGACCGCATACATCAGTATGTATTATTTCCAATAAGTCAGTTGCTCGCTCCGGAGAACGGAGTCTTAGTCATCTTGCCCATGAGGCATGGTTTGCAAGCATCAAGTGATTCATAATCAAGTGATTCCAAAATCCCATCAGCATGGAGTTTCTTCATGCGCTTTACACCAATATGACCTAAACGGCAGTGCCACAAATAAGTTGCACTATCATTATTAACTTTGCATCTTTTGGTTTCAATATTATGATTATGTGTATCACTACGATTGAGATCCAACGAACTATTTTCATTGGGTGTATGACCATATAAGGTTTTATTCACGTAAACAGAACAACAATTTATTCTCTTACTTAAATGAATAACCGTATTACAATAAATATGATCAAATCATATTCATGCTCAACGCAAACACAAAATAACACTTATTTAGGTTCAACACTAATCCCAAAATTATAGGGAGTGTGCGATGATGATCATATCAATCTTGGAACCACTTCCAACACACATCGTCACTACACCCTTAACTAGTCTCTGTTTATTCTGCAACTCCCGTTTCAAGTTACTAATCTTAGCAACTGAACTAGTATCAAATACTTAGGGGTTGCTATAAACACTAGTAAAGTACACATCAATAACATGTATATCAAATATACTTATGTTCACTTTGCCATCCTTCTTATCCGCCAATTACTTGGGGTAATTCCGCTTCCAGTGACCAATCCCTTTG
>NW_025277814.1:0-1260 GCF_018294505.1 Triticum aestivum
GTTTTCGCCCACACGATCGTGATCGAACGCTCTAGGACATGGAGCAGAGTTTGGTGGGTTTTGGGCCAAATTTGGGGGGTGTTGGGCTGCAACACACACGAGGCCTTTTCGGTCCCTCGGTTAACCGTTGGAGTATCAAACGAAGTCCAAATGATACGAAACTTGACAGGCGGTCTACCGGTAGTAAACCAAGGCCGCTTGGCAAGTCTCGGACCAATCCGGAAATGTTTAAACCCCACACACGAAAGAAGACTAGAAATGACCACCGGAGGAGAACGAAGCGCCGGAATGCAAAACGGACAACGGGGAAAATGCTCGAATGCATGAGATGAACATGTATGCAACTGCAATGCACGTGATGACATGATAAGAGATGCACGAAAAAGAAAAAACAACACACGGAGACAAAGACCCAACCCGAGAAATAAATATAACTTAGCGCCGGAGACGGCAAGAGTTGGATACAAATATGGAAAGTATCTCTGGGGCGTTACAACACTCCACCACTACGAAAAGATCTCGTCCCGAGATCTAGGACTGAAAGAACTCCGGGTACTCAGAACGGAGGTGATCCTCGCGTTCCCAGGTAGCTTCACGGTCGGAATGGTGTGACCACTTGACTTTGAGAAATTTGATTGACTTGTTGCGAGTCTTGCGTTCAGTCTCTTCAAGAATAGCAACTGGGTGCTCATGATAGGAGAGATCTTCTTGGAGCTCAATGTCCTCGAAGTTGACGGTGCGGTCAGGAGTCGTGAAGCACTTTCGAAGCTGAGAGACATGGAACACATCATGAACATTTGCAAAGTTTGAAGGAAGCTCGAGTTGATAGGCGAGGTCGCCTCTCTTGCTGACAATCTTGAAAGGTCCCACGTATCTAGGGGCAAGCTTCCCTTTGATACCGAAGCGACGAGTACCTTTCATGGGAGAGACGCGGAGGTAAACATGATCTCCAATCTCGAAAGCCAGATCACGATGCTTACTATCATAGTAGCTCTTCTGGCGGGACTGGGCTGCTTTGAGGTTATCACGAATGACTTTGCACATTTCTTCTGCTTCTGTGATTAAGTCATTACCCAGCAGCTGACGTTCACCGGTTTCAGACCAGTTGAGAGGGGTACGGCACTTCCTGCCATATAGAATTTCAAAGGGGGCCTTGCCCGAACTTGCTTGAAAGCTGTTGTTGTATGAGAATTCAGCATAAGGAAGACAATCCTCCCACTTCATGCCGAAGGAGATCACACAAGCCCTGAGCATATCTTC
>NW_025277815.1:0-1260 GCF_018294505.1 Triticum aestivum
TGTTGTTCCTGAGGGTTATGTTATGAATAAAGAAGCTGCTGAAGCTATTTTTGCCTGCAAAGATAGATATGATCTTAAGAGATTATTAGCTAAATGGAAGCAGCAGTCTCTTAATGCTAGAATGAAACCTGACCCTGCTTTTGCTACTTCACCTATCTGTGTTACTGATAAGGATTATGAATTCTCTATTGATCCTGAGATTATTACTCTAGTTGAATCTGATCCTTTTTATGGCCTTGAATCTGAAACTGTTGTGGCACATCTTACCAAGTTGAATGATATAGCTACCCTGTTTACTCATGATGAAAAGTCTCGCTATTTTTATATCCTTAAGATATTTCTGTTCTCATTAAAGGGTGATGCTAAAACTTGGTATAATTCTCTTTCTCCTGGTTGTGTGCGTAGTCCCCAGGATATGATTTATTACTTCTCTGCTAAATATTTCCCTGCTCATAAGAAACAAGCTGCCTTGCGGGAAATATATAATTTTGTGCAAATCAAAGAAGAGAGTCTCCCACAAGCTTGGGGGAGGCTTCTCCGATTACTTAATGCTTTGCCTGATCATCCTCTCAAGAAAAATGAAATACTTGATATCTTCTATAACGGACTAACCGATGCTTCCAAGGACTACTTAGATAGTTGTGATAGTTGTGTTTTCAGGGAAAGAACGGTCGATGAACCTGAGTTACTATTGAATAATATGTTGACTAATGAAAATAATTGGACTCTCCCTGAGCCAATTCCTGAGGAAATTCCTGAACCAATTGAGCCAACTCCTGAGCCTATTCCTAAACCCACTCTAAAGAAGAGAGGTGTTCTATTTCTCAGTCCTGAAGATATGCAAGAGGCAAAGAAATCAATGAAAGAAAAAGGTATTAAAGCTGAAGATGTTAAGAATTTACCACCTATTGAAGAAATACATGGTCTTAATATACCGCATGTTGAAGAACCACATTGTCTTGATAACCCGACACGGGTAGTAAAGGTAAATTCTCTCTATAGATATGATAAAGATGAAATCCCATCCACTAAATTTCATAGCCCTTGCTTAGATGAATTTGATGATTTCATGAATAGAAAAGCAAATTTCAATGATTATGTTGGTAGACAATTGAAGAATAATGCTTATACGATATTACGCTTGAATGATTATGTAGCTAGAGTTAAAAGTGAACTTAAACTCACTAGTAAACTTGCTTCCATGATTGCTACTCAAGCTGAACAAGTACTTAAGGCTCAGAATGAATTGCTTGCTGAATT
>NW_025277816.1:0-1260 GCF_018294505.1 Triticum aestivum
AGGAATTGGGGAGCTTAGCGATTATGCAGCCCGCGACAAATTTGCCCGGTAACTCGCACTTAAGAAGCTCAAGCTCCTTAACAATGCATATTATCTCATGAGCCTGCTCCAATACAGGACGGTTTTCAACCATCTTGTAATCGTGGAACTGCTCTATAATATACATCTCGCTCCCTGCATCGGCAGCCCCGAACTTAGATTCGAGCGCCTCCCACAAGTCCTTGGCAGACCGCATATGTAAATATGCATCAACCAGCTTATCTCCAATCACGCTCAGAACTGCCCCGAGGAACACCACGGTGGCCTCCTTAAACGCCTTCTCCTGTTCAGGAGCGATCGTTCCTGTAGGAGTCACACCGGCGACCCAGAACACGTTCATGGCCGTGAGCCATAAGGTGGTTTTAGTCTGCCAACGCTTAAAGTACGTCCCCGTAAACGGGGACGGTTTCAGTGCAGCAGCAAAACCAGAATTCGAAAAACTCCTATAGATATTAGGTTTTTGGATTGATGAGAAAATAGGCAGTTTTTCGATTAAATTAATCCATGAATAAATCATGAGCATGACATGGACAGCATTGATAACATACTGATTATGATCTAACAGAGCATGTACTACGCATATAGTAGAGACATCTACGCATACCGCTAGTACTGCTACAACAGAAAAAAACACGAGAGGGATAAGCGATGTATACCCTCCAATCGGCCACGCGGTGGCGGTGGCGGTGACAGCAGCCGCGGCATCCTCGGCGGCCTTCTTGTCGGCCTCGGCTTTCTCAGCGGCGGCACGGTCGGTGTCGGTCGACATGGTGATGATGAAGGTGATGCGGACATAGATGAACAGAAGCGAGCAGTCGCGTAGTCGCTACCCAAAAACCTAATCGCCCCTCTCCCCGTACAGGATCCGGAGAGGCGTGGTTTCGGAGGCCTGCTCTCCCGTCAACCGTGTACGCGGTGAACGGGACGGAGTCGCCGGCGGCAGCAGCAGCAGAGGAACGACGTGGGCGTGGAGGCGGAGATGCGTTCTGTTTTGTGACGGCTAGGGTTGGCAGCGCCCCACATATATATGTGCGGCCGCGCGTGGAGAGACGTGGGCTGAACCCACGTCCAAGTCGGTAGCCCACGATCCGACGTCTCAGATCGTGGCCCCACCTGTCAAAGACTCTCCGTTCCTGACCGGCAAAAAGAAGCGCATAGGAGTGAGCTCGGCTCGGCTCAATCCCGCAACCCGCGGCGCGTCGTGACGAGGCGTGGCGTGGC
>NW_025277817.1:0-1260 GCF_018294505.1 Triticum aestivum
GGTCATCAACACTCGCAGTTTTGGCCGATTCTGGCCCGTTTCATGGACTATTACTCACCGTTTTGGGGTCCCAAAGCGATTTCCATGGTTGTCGAACTCCAAGGTGCGCTTACGTGTCGGTCATCAACAATCACAGTTTGGGCCGATTCTGGCCCGTTTCTTGGACTACTACTCTATTTTGGGGTCTCAGAGTCATTTCCATGATTGACGAACCCCAGGGTGCGTTTACGTGTCGGTCATCAACACTCACATATTTGGCCGAATCGTGTTCGTTTCGTGCACTATTACTCAATGTTTTGGAGACCCAGAGGGATTTCCACGATTGATGAACCCCGGGGTGCATTTATGTGTCTGTCGTCAACACTCACAGTTTTGGCCAATTCTGATATGTTTCGTGGACTATTACTCACGGTTTTGGGGTCCCGAAGTGATTTCCATAGTTGTTGAACTACAAGGTGTGCTTATGTGTCGGTCATCAACACTCGCAGTTTTGGCCGATTCTGGCCCGTTTCATGGACTATTACTCACCGTTTTGGGGTCCCAAAGCGATTTCCATGGTTGTCGAACTCCAAGGTGCGCTTACGTGTCGGTCATTAACAATCACAGTTTGGGCCGACTCTGGCCCGTTTCTTGGACTACTACTCTATTTTGGGGTCTCAGAGTCATTTCCATGATTGACGAACCCCAGGGTGCGTTTACATGTCGGTCATCAACACTCAGATATTTTTCCGAATCGTGTCCGTTTCGTGCACTATTACTCAATGTTTTGGAGACCCAGAGGGATTTCCACCATTGATGAACCCCGGGGTGCATTTATGTGTCTGTCGTCAACACTCACAATTTTGGCCAATTCTGACATGTTTCGTGGACTATTACTCACGGTTTTGGGGTCCCGAAGTGATTTCCATTGTTGTTGAACTCCAAGGTGTGCTTACGTGTTGGTCATCAACACTCGCAGTTTTGGCCGATTCTGGCCCGTTTCATGGACTATTACTCACCGTTTTGGGGTCCCAAAGCGATTTCCATGGTTGTCGAACTCCAAGGTGCGCTTACGTGTCGGTCATCAACAATCACAGTTTGGGCCGATTCTGGCCCGTTTCTTGGACTACTACTCTATTTTGGGGTCTCAGAGTCATTTCCATGATTGACGAACCCCAGGGTGCGTTTACGTGTCGGTCATCAACACTCACATATTTGGCCGAATCGTGTTCGTTTCGTGCACTATTACTCAATGTTTTGGAGACCCAGAGGGATTTCCAC
>NW_025277818.1:0-1260 GCF_018294505.1 Triticum aestivum
CCTAACTATACTACGTGGTCCTCCACAAGCTCAGGGTCACCACCTGGGTCTTTAGCCTACTCGTTGATGTCAACGTCTACATAGAACCCATCAGAAGGGGTTGCAGCGTTTTCTGTAAAAATGTAGATTATAGCAACATGAGTACAAGGGTACTCAGCAAGACTTACATCAGATCCTACATACATGCAAGTATCAAGAAGGGTTGGTGGAGTTATTGCAGCAAGCCAGCTTTGACTCTTGGCTAGGCTATCCTACGATACTCCAACTGAAATGGTTTTGCGCACACGAGTCCACTACTCACCACTTCAATACACTACCGAGGATCCACCTCCGTCTTCCTACGGAAGAGCCATCCTCGGCACTCACACTTATCTTGAGGCTTTTAGTAGTTTCCATTTACTTGTCTATGAACTGTATAGGCAACCAAGTAGTCCTTTACCGCGGACGCAGCTATTCGAATAGATTATGATAACCCTGCAGGGGTGTACTTCTTCATACACGCTCTCACCACTTATCGTCGTTTACACGACATGTACTCGGCAACCTTCAAACGGAAGCCCAACGTGGGTGTCGGCCACGACCTACCTAATCACCTAAGCCTCCGGTCCAGGTTTATCGCCTATTCAGGTTCCATCCGCAGGGAGTCCGGCCGAGGTTTCCCATACGGCCCCGAACAATGTGAACAGGGTTCCCGAGATACCTAACGGGTATTCGGTACACCCGGCCACGTACCTGCCGCATCACAGCCCACCCCTACGGTCAGCGCTGTCCACGGCCTCCAGTAGGCTACAAACACCAGAAACTAGTTGCAACTCCTGGACGGAGAACTAGGGTGAATAAGAAGCCGAGAGGGTCCATTGGTTTCGGGCCCAATGCATGGTAGTAGCTGGTTCTTAAATCACACATACAGATCTCAGTGCTTAAGGTCGGCTTCAATGAAACAACCCACCATGTACTCCTACATGGCCTCTCATCGATACCTTTACCAAATCGTGTTCACCACACCACTCTCATTACCGACATCAACATTCCACTCTAGCCCATCACCCAGATGAACCAGACCTGACACGACTCTAAGCATAGCAGGCATAGCAAGGTAGGAACAACACATACACATGGCTCAATCAACTCCTACACATGCTAGTGGGTTTCATCTAGTTACTGTGGCAATGACAGGTCATGCAGAGGAAATGGGTTCAACTACCGTAGCACACAGCAGTTTGAATCGCGTTGTCTTAATGCAGTAAAAGAGAGCAGGGG
>NW_025277819.1:0-1260 GCF_018294505.1 Triticum aestivum
ATGTTGAACCTCCACTTAGTTATGGAGGACCGGTTCCCTCCACTCATATAAATCATGTTGGTCCTCCTCTGAAGCTTGTGAAAAATGAGGATTTTGCTTCTTGGGCGTATCACTTTAAACGTCATTTAAATCATAGTTCTACTAAACTTTGGAGAATTATTGAGCAAGGTTTCTATCCGCATGACCCAAGAAACTTCACTCCTAGAGAAGCCGCGGACAATCAATTCAATGATTTCGCTCTTTCCATTCTCCAAGAAGCAATTACTCCTAAAGATATTGCTCACCTTCGACCTTTCACCGTGGCCAAGGAGGCATGGCAACATGTTGTTTCCATTTACAAGGGAAGTGCAAGCATTCAATGCTCCAACTTTGAAGTGGTTCAAGATGAAGCCGATGAGTTTGCTATGAATGAAGATGAAGAACCTCGTGAGCTTTACCAGAGGTTAACCATGATGGGGAACGTAGTAATTTCAAAAAAATTCCGACGCACACGCAATATCATGGTGAAGCATAGCAACGAGAGGGGAGAGTGTTGTCCACGTACCCTCGTAGACCGAAAGCGGAAGCGTTAGCACAACGCGGTTAATGTAGTCATACGTCTTCACGATCTGACCGATCAAGTACCGAACCAGCCGAGCTTTGAGGGAGAGTTTCGTCAGCACGACGGTGTGGTAACAATGATGATGTTCTACCGACGCAGGGCTTTGCCTAAGCACCGCTACGATATTATCGAGGTGGATTATGGTGGAGGGGGGCACCGCACACGGCCGAGAGATCTCAAGGATCAATTGTTGTGTCTATGGGGTGCCCCGGCCCTCGTATATAAAGGAGCAAGGGCGAGGCGGCCGGCCAAGGAGGAGGGTGCGCCAAGGGGGGAGTCCTACTCCCACCGGGAGTAGGACTCCTCCTTCCCTTGTTGGAGTAGGAGAGAAGGAAAGAGGGGGAGAGGAAGAAGGAAAAGGGGGCTGCGCGCCTCCTTCCTTTTGGCCTCTCTCCTCTATTCCCGTATGGCCCAATAAGGCCCATATACTCCCCGGCGAATTCCCGTAACTCTCCGGTACTCCGAAAAATACCCAAATCACTCGGAACCTTTCCGAAGTCCGAATATAGTCATCCAATATATCGATATTTACGTATCGACCATTTCGAGACTCCTCGTCATGTCCCCGATCTCATCCAGGACTCCGAACTACCTTCGGTACATCAAAATACATAAACTCATAATATAACCGTCATCGAACTTTAAGCGTGCGGACCCTA
>NW_025277820.1:0-1260 GCF_018294505.1 Triticum aestivum
CGGATGGAACCTGAATAGGCGATAAACCTGGACTAGAGGCTTAAGTGTTTAGGTAGGTCGTGGTCTACACCCACGTCGGCTTTCGCTTGAAGTCTGCCGAGCACATGTCGTGTGCAGACGCTAAGTGGTGGAAACATGTATGAAGAAGTACACCCCTGCAGGGTTAACATGATCTATTCGAATAGCCGCGTCCGCGGTAAAGGACTACTTGGTTGCCTATACAGTTCATAGACAAGTAAATGGAAACTACTAAAAGCCTCAAGATAAGTGTGAGTGCCGAGGATGGCTCTTCCGTAGGAAGACGGAGGTGGATCCTCGGTAGTGTATTGAAGTGGTGAATAGTGGACTCGTGTGCGCAAAACTATTTCAAACTGGAGTATCGTAGGATAGTCTAGCCAAGAGTCAAAGCTGGCTTGCTGCAATAACTCCACCAACCCTTCTTGATACTATGCATGTATGTAGGATCTGATGTAAGTCTTGCTGAGTACCTTTCTACTCATGTTGCTATAATCTACATTTTTACAGAAGACGCTGCAACCCCTTCTGATGGGTTCTATGTAGACGTTGACATCAACGAGTAGGCTAAAAGACCCAGGTGGTGACCCTGAGCTTGTGAAGGACCGCATAGTATAGCCAGGCTTTCCAAGCCTCTTTTATTTTACTAGTTGTCTGTACTCAGACAAGTTACTTCCGCTGTTGGCTTGTATGATTGTATGACTTGTATGTTGGGTCGTGAGACCCGTATCTTTGTGTGTATGTTATGTATGGCTCACTGAGCCTTAAATAAAGTACTTGTGTCGTAGAGTCATGTTGTGATGCTTCGTTGTATTTGCACATATCGAGCATATTGTGTGTATGATTGAAATGCTTGGTATGTGTGGGATCTGACTATCTAGTTGTTTATCTTTAGTAGCCTCTCTTACCAGGAAATGTCTCCTAGTGTTACCGCTGAGCCATGGTAGCTTGCTACTGCTCTGGAACACTTAGGCTGGCCGGCATGTGTCCTTCTTCGTTCCTGTGTCTGTCCCTTCGGGGAAATGTCACGCTTTGAGTACCGGAGTCCTGTTAGCCCGCTACAGCCCGGTTTACCGGAGTCCTGCTAGCCCAGTGCTACAGCCCGGACCCACTTGCTGATGACCGACACGTTCGAAGCTGGGTCATGGATGCCTGTCCCTGTAAGTCTGTGCCACTTTGGGTTTACGACTAGTCATGTCAGCCCGGGCTCTTTATCATGTGGATGCTAGCGACACTATCATATAC
>NW_025277821.1:0-1260 GCF_018294505.1 Triticum aestivum
TAAGGGCTAGTTTGAATTGCAAGAATATGAAAATGAAGGAATAAAAGAAAATGCTCAATTGTGATGTCACGTACCAGGAAATTTTACAAGATTATTAAAACATGGGAATCTTACATTGTGTGCCTTTGGATGGTGGACATGAAAGAAACACTTGAACTTTAGGAGATTGTGTGGTATAGAGAGATAGAGTGAAGGAGCATTAGACTTCTCAAAAGAGGTTTGATCTCATGTTAGAATTCCTATGGAATGCGGGCTTCGTAATGGATTTCATAGGAATTTGGTAACCCGCCTAATCATATGATCCAAAGGGCTTCCATACAAACATTTCCGACGCCCAAAAACGCGCGCCCAAAAGAACACGCAGTATAAATTGTAAAGCACGCGCAATCCGGCGCCTCAAATTTGCAGCTTTTGATAGTGTTTTTCAGCGCGCGCTCAACCCTTTTTTGCTCGCGCACTGTTTTACAGCTTCTGCTGGAGCTGTCCGGCGCCCAAAAAACCCGGATTTTAGCACGCAGCCCAGTTTTTGGGCGCCTGTTGAAGATGCTCTAAGAGCATCTCTAGTATAGATCCATTAAAAGCCAACCCTTTAAAACACGTTTGAAGGGCCCTTTAGACCGTTTTTACGGTGCGAAACTGGGCCGAAAAAAACAGATACCGTATTACGAAATGTATCTGGAACAATACATCAAGCAATCGTTCCACTTCAGCCGCGCCACGCCTCAGCGATGCCTGCCCCGGCCGCCACCCACCCCCGGCCATGCACGCCCTGGCTCGGCCAGGCCCGCCCCCGTCGCGCTTCGCCCCGGCCATGCCCACCCCGGCCACGCCCGCCCCTGTCGAGCCTCCTACACCCTGGCACGCCTCTCACTACAAGAAATATGTTAATACGTGACGGATCAAGTCCGTCACAGATAAATGGAAAACTGTAATGGGTGCCCATCCTTGACGGATCCAAAATCCGTCATGTATATCGCGTCATAATTTTATATGTCACCTTTCATGACGGCTCTTGGCCGTCATGGATCTGCCCCAAGCCCGCCTGATACGTCTCCAACGTATCTATAATTTTTAATTGCTCCATGCTATATTATCTACTGTTTTGGACTATATTGGGCTTTATTTTCCACTTTTATATTATTTTGGGGACTAACCTATTAACCGGAGACCCAGCCCAGAATTGTTGTTTCTTGCCTATTTCAGTGTTTCGCAGAAACGGAATATCAAACGGAGTCCAAACGGAATAAAATCTTCGGGAAC
>NW_025277822.1:0-1260 GCF_018294505.1 Triticum aestivum
TTTTTTAAGCCGGTTTATTGCGGTTCAGATCAAACCAGTAGATCGGTTTTAGTCAAAAAAACAAACAAACGCACGAGTACGTCCTATTAAGTTGCGCCTGGGCGCTGTTTAGTTTCAGATCGCACACCCCATAAGCCCAGTAGCGCCCGATAGTTTATTTCTATTATTTACGCTCTGTTTTAAAAACAGAGAAGTTCCAATCTTGTAAAATCTGTTTCTCTTAGGTTTTTTAATATTTTTAGTTTAGTTGATTCTTTTTTTGTTAGTTTGCAAATTTGTTGTAGTTTCCGTCGAAAATATGTTTAGCCATGTTTAAATTATTAGAAATAGTTTTATATTAGATTTAGACAGATTAGTTTCTCTGTCATAAATTTAGTTAGGATTATTATTTTTTAGTGATTCTTTTTGCTACTGCTTAGTTTTGACCATGCTTAGCACTAGGAACTTGTTTGGGTATTTTAGATTTAATAAACAATTAGTTTTATGTCGAAATCAAGTTTTTCTTGTTTATTTAGCTAGCTACTGTTTTTATACTGTTCTAGTTAGTAAATAATTTTATTTTTATTATGTTATAGTTTATTTCAGATTAGTTTCTATAGCTATAGAGGAGGAACTTTTATTTACGGTAGAATAAAGAAAATTATTTTATTTTCTTTGCTAGGATTGTTTTAGGCATAATAGGAGTTCTATAATAGCTTTTGATGTGATTCTTTTTTCTACTAGTTTGTATGATGTTTTCCCTTCTGTTAGTTAGCAAAACCAATGCTTAGGTTCTGGTAAGAAAAGTTTTAGTTGTGTAAAACTATTTCTTAGTTGTTGCTTGATATGATGAAAACCTTGATTTGCTTTCTCCGAGTTTTCTTTGGTTTTGGTTTGAGTGCTTGGGTGTTTTACTTCAACTTGCTGTTATGTTATATTGTGCTAAACTTATTTGTGCTATTGTTTGACTCGATAGAATTCCCGGAGTGCGAAGCCTGCTATTACGAGTCGCTAGCTTTCGAAGACCGTCAGCCAGGCAAGTCATTTGATCATGTTTTTACAATACCTATGATTTTATTGCATTAGAGTTATACCTCCCCACCATGCATGCAGTAGGAGAATTTTGTTAAGTAATGTTCTTGAGTAGTATCATGAGGTAGGATGAACCCTTCTCCCTTGTTACCGATGCCCGGGACGATGTAGTTGATTGCTATGCTTTAGTAGACGGGGTTGGTTGAGTGATTCATAAGGGAGATGCGAGAGTCAAGATGACGACAACCC
>NW_025277823.1:0-1260 GCF_018294505.1 Triticum aestivum
CCAATGTATACTTCAAACATGCATGACTGACTTGGGATGATTCCAAGGAAGCAAAAACAATCTTTCTCGGATACACGGCGGCAACTTACACCAAGTGCACGTGAATTAGAGAAAGTCACATCTTTCATCCGGACATATGCTTCATGAGCTAGCATGAACAAAGGCTTTCAAAAATTTCCAACACTAGCTTAATGTTCAACAAAATTATGGAGGAGATAAGGATGTTGTCAATGGGCTCAACAACAATTCATCTGGGTTTCCTTTTAAAAGGAATTCCATAGTTAAGTGAACACGGTGATAGCATTGGTCAGACCAAAGATATAATGGTGTATGCTCGAGGAATCAACCACGAGTAAGACAACATTACGAATATCGTTGGTTCTGATTTGATTTGACGATAGCCCACACTCAAATCAAAGGATTGATAAGACAATAGATCCAGCAACTGATCACAGGGATCAATCGATGAAGATATCATCTTTCTTCAACACACACTACACAAGAATATCCCTCTGGAACGAACTAAGTCAGACAAGCTTTTATCTTCCAACTCTCCAAGTTGTTGTCTAGCTTAACCAACTAGCTCAGGGATATCTAACACCGATTCTTGGAGAGAAGGTGGTTCACAAGAAACCAACTTGATCACGAACTCAACATAGCGGTCAAGTGACAACCCGGTAACACCTCCAAGAAGATATTTGGAAAGTCACGAACCACCGGTGTGTTACTAAGCTCGAGAACAATCTTGCTTTTGAGGGCAAGACGATATGATCAAATGAGTGAGGACTTGACAAGACCCTAACTCATCAATCGAAGGGTGCATCGAAATAAGGACTAGGTAGCACGATCAGTCTTAGAAGGATGATTCGAAAACCAACATACTAAGAATGAAATTATTATCCTTTAACTACCAAGCAACAGAGTTGCTAGCAGTATTGATTTCACACATCACAATTCATTTGTCGGTATTCCGGTTGCATCAACATGAGGGCCGAGGAATGAAAAAGGATGGCGAGAAGTATCACTATGTCAAGAATTCACAAAAGGTGGTGCAATTCTCATGAAATTCATGTCATAAAGAGGGTAATACTTCAGGGTAGAGCAGACCAGAAGCTAGATTGTAACTTGATCTGCGGAACACAACTACTTTGACCCAATCCTAGATATGGAAGAGGTAATGGAGTTTGTTTCTCCTAGTCATTCTGCGATAGAATGGCTTGACGGACCACAAGAGTCATAGGCATCGATGAACGAACGCAC
>NW_025277824.1:0-1260 GCF_018294505.1 Triticum aestivum
ATCGTTGTCGTCTCGCCAACTTATTGCTTTTACGACTATCGCTACCGCTTAGTGATAAAGTAAAACTATTACATGGCGATTGCATCTCATACAATAAAGCGACAACCATATGGCTCCTGCCAGTTGCCGATAACTCGGTTACAAAACATGATCATCTCATACAACACATTATATCACATCATGTCTTGACCATATCACATCACAACATGCCCTGCAAAAACAAGTTAGACGATCTCTACTTTGTTGTTGCATATTTTACGTGGCTGCTACGGGCTTAGCAAGAACCGTTCTTACCTACGCATCAAAACCACAACGATAGTTTGTCAAGTTGGTGCTGTTTTAACCTTCGCAAGGACCGGGCGTAGCCACACTCGGTTCAACTAAAGTGAGAGAGACAGACACCCGCCAGTCACCTTTAAGCAACGAGTGCTCCGAACGGTGAAACCAGTCTCGCGTAAGCGTACGCGTAATGTCGGTCCGGGCCGCTTCATCTCACAATACCGTTGAACCAAAAGTATGACATGCTGGTAAGCAGTATGACTTATATCGCCCACAACTCACTTGTGTTCTACTCGTGCATAGCATCAACGCATAAAACCAGGCTCGGATGCCACTGTTGGGGAACGTAGTAATTTCAAAAAAAAATTCCTACGCACACGCAAGATCATGGTGATGCATAGCAACGAGAAGGGAGAGTGTTGTCCACGTACCCTCGTAGACCGACAGCGGAAGCGTTATCACAACGCGGTTGATGTAGTCGAACGTCTTCACGATCCGACCGATCAAGTACCGAACGTACGGCACCTCCGAAGTTCTACACACGTTCAGCTCGATGACGTCCCTCGAACTCCGATCCAGCCGAGTGTTGAGGGAGAGTTTCGTCAGCACGACGGCGTGGTGACGATGATGATGTTCCACCGACGCAGGGCTTCGCCTAAGCTCCGTGACGGTATTATCGAGGTGTAATTTGGTGGAGGGGGGCACCGCACACGGCTAAAATATCGTATATCAAGTGTGTTCTTAGGTGCCCCCCTGCCCCCGTATATAAAGGAGCAAGGGGGAGGCTGGCTGCCTATGGGGCGCGCCAAGGAGAAGGGGGGAGTCCTCCTCCTAGTAGGAGTAGGACTCCCCTTTCCTAGTCCTACTAGGAAAAGAAGGGGGGAAGGAAAGAGAGGGAGAGGGAGAGGGAAAGGGGGCTGCGCCCCCCCTCTCCTAGTCCAACTAGGACTCCTCTGGGAGGGGGCGCACCACCTCCTGGCT
>NW_025277825.1:0-1260 GCF_018294505.1 Triticum aestivum
GTTTTTATTTTTTATGTAACCCTTGTACCATTTCAGCAGACCTTTCATTTGTGGAGGTAGATCCTGTTCCTGCGCAGGCTCGACGAGAGGCCCATTCTTCACATATGTAATTACTACCTCCTTCACTGGCGAATCATCAAGGCCTAACAGTTCACGAAGAGTAATACCTAAGTTGGCCGCTTGTTCTCTGGCACTCGTTACAGTCAATCCATGTGCTGCCGTAGCTGCTATGATATCGGGGTCATCCGGACCGGCGGCTTTCACTATAAGCGGGGCAATCGATTGTTTACTTTGTTCCCCGAGCTGGGCAACTCGTTTCCCGCTTTTTTTACTTTCTAATTCCGTTTTCTCGGCCTCCTCCAAGGCTTTGTTCTCCTGGTTCTCCGCCCGCTCTTTCTTCTCCTTCAACATGAGTGCCTGCCTACGAAGTTCACGTGCATAGTCGTCAGGCAGATTCTTCGCGGCTTGGGACGGTGTGCTCAAAATGACTTAGCCCACTTCTTTTGCTCATCAGAAAATACTGGCTTGGGCTCGGGCTCTCTTTTCTTCTTGCAGTCCGCCTTCCATTTCTCATGATCAGCAGCCGCGGGCGCGGCAGTTTCCTCGGCACTACGTTCCCAAGGCCTTATGGGGAGAGGCTTCAATGATGGCCCTGGTACCTTTGTGGTCTTAGGTACATAAGGGTCCGGGTTAATAATCCAGGACTGCTTCTGCTTCTTTGCCGGAGGTGGATTGGGGGGCGGCGTCTGATCACCCGCCGGACGAGGACTGGGGGGCGGCGTCTGATCACCCACCGGACGTTGTGGACTGGGGGGCGTCGGCTGACGTGACGGAGGTGTAGGTGAACCGCCACCACCGTAGGGGGGTGGACTTGTTGTCCTTGGCGCCTCGCCTGGAAACTTGATAAACTTCTTTTGCCATAGAATGAAATGGCGCTTGACATCTCCAAGTCTTTTCTCCCCTTCAGGTGTAGCAATGTCAATCTCCAGGTCCTCAAACCCTTGGACTATGTCCTCCATCGTGACACGAGCATAGCCATCTTGAATGGGGGTGTTGTGGTGGAGTGCTCCAGGTAAACATGGTAAAGCACTGCCGATGGCTACCTTCACGGACATGTTCCCGATAGGATAATACAGATGACATTCTTTCATATCCTTTATATCGTCCACGGGGTAGCGAGGAGGCTCCGGTGCAGTAATTTCGACCACCAGAGGCTCCGGTGCAGTAATTTCGACCACCAGAGGCTCCGGTGCAGTAATT
>NW_025277826.1:0-1260 GCF_018294505.1 Triticum aestivum
TTACACTTAACAATATCCTAAGATCCGGAAATCATGATCACCAACAACACTTGAGCCAGTCTTAGAGGCTAGATTAGGAACCTATTATTTACCGTTTATCATTCCACACATGCATATGAGTTTTCCACTAAATCACATATTCCAGAATCATAGCAGTTATAACATGAAATATAAACTCCTAATTATGAAAATAGAAATATAATAATACAATATTATTGCCTCTAGGGCATATTTCCAACACCTCCATGTATGCTCTGGTCCTCACTCTTTGCCGCCTCTTTTTGTGACAAGGCTTGATCAGCTAGCTCTTCCTCAAACAATGTCTCGCCCTCGATGTCAACACTCGCATGGTCTTCGGTCTATTGGCCTTGTGTGTCTTCGGCACCATCCCCCTGGCCACTCTCATTGATCATCTCCTCCCTCATTCGATTGGCCCACTTCACCATCTCGGCCGCTCTCTGCTCCGGGGTGATCTCCTTCTTCGGCTTGTTCGGAGGCACAACGCGGGTGTCCACAACAGGGGCGACGACGGGGTTGGGCGCGTCGGCCATGCCTCTAGGCGGGAGGGTTTTGTGTGAGGAATGGTGGGAGTGGAGATGGTGTGCCATTGATCAGCGGGCCAGGGGATATCAAAGGGAGAACATCGCGGGCGTCCGTGGCGTGTCCGGGTGGGCGCAAACCCGACCCAAATTTGGGCCGGAAATGGCTCAAAGCGGACATGAAAACGGACCCGTCCTTTTTCATCGGCGAATTGGGCCGTGTTCTTTGTCACACAGGTGAATGAAATGGGGCTGCTCGTTGGAGTTACCCTTAGCCCTCGGCCTCTTTGATTCACATGATTTGTAAAACACATGAATAGAAAAAACAAAGGAATAGAGTGGCATGTCATCCTCAATTCTACATGATTAGTATCAGCGTTTGATTTATGCGCATGAAAAACGTAGGATTCTTCATATAAGGTTGCAGTGGATGAAATTTCTCCTATTAAAACTAGTGCAAGTGAATCCTATGAAAAAATTTCTATGGATTACAATCTTAAGAATCAATCAACCCATGGAGGGAAAAAATCTTAAAAAATAGAATCCTTTAAAATTACGTTAGAAATCCTTTATTTTAAACCAAAAAGGCCTGGGGCCTTTCACTGTGTTACCGGTGCCATACTAGTCAAAAGGACGCCACATCACCATCGATGCCCAAGAAAAAGATTATGACTTCAGCTTCACAGTGGTGGGCATCGCTCAGTGTAAAATAAGAAACAAA
>NW_025277827.1:0-1260 GCF_018294505.1 Triticum aestivum
GTTTGAAAAAAAAATAAAAGAAAATGATAGAAATGTCAAAAAAATAAAATAAAATAAGATTCCCATGTGATATGTGGTCTAGTTGTTAGCAAAATTTACAAACATGAATTTTCAACTTTTTTGCAAAATCTCTTGAGAATTATTAAAAATGGGCATAACTTTTGCATCCGAACTCGGATGAAAAAGTTTTTTATATGAAAAATCATCTACTCGAAAAGTTACATCCGAATTTATGCTGCCACTGAACCTTCAGGAAATTGGCCTCTGCAACTAACACGTGCACACCGTCTCCTCAAGTAGTTGTAATTTTTTGGTCAGTTTTCACTTGTTTCCATGTCTGTGGGACTCAATACTTCGCCACATGAACCGTACCAATAAGGAGACACATTTGACAGTTCCTCCCGATATGGCGCACACGTCCCTAGGATGAAAAAGTCATAAGTTTTTAATTGCAAAATACAATCTTTTAGTGAATTTCCCAATATGTGGAGATATCAACCTTAGGGGCCTGTTCGGTACTTCTCCATGGCCTCAAAATCCTGAACTCCACCACCAGCTTCCCATCGCCAGCTTCTCACGAGAGCGCCGCGATCGAGCGATCCATTTGGCAGCACAGCTTCTTTCTCGCTAGCATTGGCCTGGGCCAGCGGCCCATATGGGCCGGATATGGCCCGACTAGAGAGAAAATCAGTAGGTGCTCGCTGTATGTATCGCACGTGAAATAAGGCTCGAACCGGTACGTTCACTTGGCGGTGGCGTCAACAGGTAATTTTTACCAAACTCCAACTCCTGAAGAACCTGGGAGCCCGGAATGACCAGCTCCGCGACTCCACAAAAAATGCACTGCGCTCCGCGCCGGCTTCTGTAGCTGAAATCTAGGAATTGACACGTTCGGTTGGACTCCACGCGCAGATTCGAGGATTTGAGAAGCCAGTATCTTCCCGCCTTCAAAATTAAAAAAAAATAAAAAAATTAAAAAAATAGTAATGGCGCACCTGCCCACGGTGCGCCATTACTATGCCGTATATATGGCTGAGCGTGTCCTCTCCTCCTTACCTCTTCATTCTTCTCCTCCACTCCACCTCTCCTCCACTTCATCTCCTCCTCTCCTCCACTCCATCTTTCCTTCTCTCCTCCACCATACTACCCTCCTCCTCTCCGGCGACCTCCTCCTCGTCCTCTCCGGCGACCTCCTCCTCCTCTCCGGCGACCTCCTCGTCCCTCCTCTCCTCCCCTCCCCTCCCCTCACGGTTTCTCCTC
>NW_025277828.1:0-1260 GCF_018294505.1 Triticum aestivum
GGCAGGCTCACTACGTAGCAAACCTAGTGTGAGAGATCGGTATTTCTCGATCTGGGTAGTGTGTTCCTGCTAGTGTGTGTGGTTGAGTTTTAAAGGATTGAAAACATGCCTTCTCGTGATAATATTTGAGCGCTATCTATTTCCATCGGCCAATATTTAGATAATTTTAGTACCATGCCAAAAAATCCTATTACAATTAATACAATAAAATGACCACATATCTGTACATAAATGATCTCACAAAATTAACTGGCTACTATATATCTCCTAGATATATTCTGTAAATGCACAAAATCCTCATCAATTTCTAGCAACTACTTTCTCCGATATTATGAGTAAAACTTTGACCAAAATTTTAAATAGAGATTGGTTTTGCTAATACTAAGTGCACACTCCCTTATCTATACCCTCTAACATTGCTTCGAGATATGTGCTATCCAACTAACTTAGGACATACAAATTTCTTTTGTGGGTTCCTCTCAAATGATAAAACATATGTACATCAAACTTTATAGATCATTATAACTTTGGAACTAAAATGTTGGAAAGAGAATATGGAATTTGTTGATCTATTATAAATATACAAAATTTAATTTGAACAAAAAAACTGAATTTTTTGTTACACGTCGTAGATCGAATACGTTGTTGACCTGTAAAGTTTGATGTCCATATGCTCATTTATTTTGGAGATGCAAAAGTGGAAAGTTCATGAATTGACCGCGAGGCACAAAATGGATGATTAGATAAGGGGGGTACAACCACAACTTTCACTTTTAACTAATAAAATATGAATTGTGTGTCGAAAAACTATATTGTGGGAAAACATCTTTCGAATACCAAACTACTAACTTAACCCAACACGCGTCCATAGGGAATACATTGTTGTGGTGTAGTGTACATAGGTTCATCACTTGCGCATGTAAATGTATAATAAAGGCCCATGTAAATGTACTTGTCATTAACGCTTCAGAAAGTAACTAATGCCTAAACGCATTAGAAACAAAACATGATGGAGTGGCACTAAATCAAACAATAGGAATTAGTTACCATCTCGTGTTGCAAATCACCCAACATAAGAACCAAGAAATATTTACTTTCATCCTCCGAATGTTTGTAGTTGTATACATCACGCAGTGTGCATCTTCCTCAAGACAGAGACCACATCTTAGCCAGGCCACCTGCGACAATGTAAAGTGGAATGAAGACACGAAGGGATTTCATATACGACATGATGGAGCAAGAGAGGGAGAGAGCTGAGCA
>NW_025277829.1:0-1260 GCF_018294505.1 Triticum aestivum
AGGTAGGACAGCCAAGATCGATCTATGGATCGCGGGGGTGTGCCCCAACACGTGACGATGATCGTCACGCCGGATACACTATCAACAAGTCCGGCCGGTCCGAACACAGCCAACCAGACTCATTCGAACTACGTAGCCACATAGCCCGGCATAAAGGCGCCGCACACCCCCTCTGCTTCACTGACGAAGTGATGGATCATGAATTCCCAGAAGGGTTTAAACCCGTAAACATTGAATCATACGATGGCACAACAGACCCCATAGTATGGATCGAAGATTTCCTTCTCCACATTCACATGGCCCGCGGTGACGATCTACACGCCATCAAGTATCTTACCCTTAAGCTCAAAGGACCAGCCCGGCACTGGCTAAATAGCCTGCCGGCAAATTCCATTGGCAGTTGGGAAAACCTGGAGGACGCGTTCCTCGACAACTTCCAGGGCACGTACGTGCGACCACTGGATGCCGATGACTTGAGCCACATTACCCAACAGCCCGGAGAGTCAGCCAGAAAATTTTGGATTCGGTTCCTAACTAAAAAGAACCAAATTGTTGACTGTCCGGACGCCGAAGCCCTGGCGGCCTTTAAGCATAATATCCGCGCTGAGTGGCTCGCCCAACACCTCGGCCAGGAAAAACCAAAATCCATGGTGGCCCTCATGACACTCATGACCCGCTTTTGCACAGGCGAGGACAGCTGGTTGGCTCGCAGTAGTACCACACCAATAAACTCCGGCACTTCAGATGTCTGTGACAATAACGGCAAGCCACGGTGCAACAGACATAAGCGTCGGAACAATGGCGACAACACTGAAGACACGGCAGTCAACGCCGGATTCAGTGGCTCAAAATCCGGTCAGCGGAAAAAGCCGGTCAAAAGAAACAATCAGGGAACATCCAGTCTGGACCGCATACTTGATCGCTCGTGCCAAATTCACAGCACCCCGGATAAGCCAGCAAACCACACTAACAGAGACTGCTGGGTGTTCAAACAGGCTGGTAAAATAAATGTCGAGAACAAGGACAAGGGGCTGCACAGCGATGATGACGAGGAGCCCCGGCGTCCGAACACGGGGGGATAGAAGAAATTTCCTCCCCAGGTGAAAACGGTCAACATGATCTATGCCACCCACATTCCCAAACGGGAATGAAAGTGAGCTCTGCAGGACGTCTATGCGATGGATCCAGTCGCCCCAAAGTTCAACCCATGGTCAGCCTGTCTGATCACCTTTGATCGTAGGGATCACCCTACCAGCATCT
>NW_025277830.1:0-1260 GCF_018294505.1 Triticum aestivum
TGTTTCCCCACACATACGGACTCTAAAAATAGCCTATACTTATGTATTTCGAAATTACATGGGCCTGGCCCAATAATAAGGTGACGCAGCACCTAAAATAGCCTCGGGACGAAATTTATGAAGTGGCATCTTGTATATTTCGTCCAAGGCTTCATGCACCCATTATGGTGGCTTCAAAGTCCTGAAATCATCACTTGTAACTCCGTTATTGTTCCCCTTGCGCATGCCATCATCTCCATGCTTGTTCTTGCTCCAATGTTCATCCTTCTCCAAGCTAGGCCCTTCATTTGTAAGCAAAACAAATGTATCCAATTTAGGCAGCATCATATTCTCATGAACATTAGAATCATTACCAAGAAACGAAAGTACCTGGTAATTTAGTTGGCGTGCACGAGCTCTAGTAATTGGTCCAGTATGTATAGCAGCAGGGGCTGTGGGTGTAACAATTGTATTGATGTCCTCATCACGTAGTGTTGATTTTGATCAACCTCATCCTCATAATCTCCCACATAATCATCCTCCTCCGCATCAGCAGCAGGAGCCACAGAAGTATCAACAGCAGCACCAACAGTTTGGCCAAACGCAAGAGGAACACGGCTTGCTCGGCGGAGGTCTGCTTCGCGACGTGGAGGTAGTCGTTGTTGTTATTGTTGGAGAGGTGCGTTAGGTACAGCGGGTGGTGGTGGTGGAAGACGCGCGAGCAATTCATTAAACTTGTTATCGAGCTTTGTTTCGAACGTCTTCTCAAAGCCAGTGATCTTCTCCATGGCTTCTTCAAAATTGTTTAGCACATCTTGCACCTGTTCAGTTATCATTTGCTGAAACTTATCATGAAGCTCCTTGTTCGATAAATTCTCCCAGTCAATCTCGTCGGCTTGTGATCCTGGCATGGTTAACAGCAATAGAAACACACAAGAATATGATCCTACAGACTACGAACAAGTGGTGGTGGTGGGTGTCACAAATCCGTCAAGCAAATCTCAAATTCTTACCAGTTCTTACCCAGCAGCAGGCGGTGATCGGCAACCGTTGTAGTCAAAAACTCTCAAAGCTTGGATAGAGCGATTACCAGGGAGAGTCAAACACACGACGTAGATGTATGTGGAGCTGGGAAGGCTTATAATATGGTAGCAAAAAGGGTCAGCAATAATCAATTCAGAGATGCAAAGTTGAATAAACGCTCAACGACGGTACTGTGCTGGTCCTAGGCTAGACTGTGCTAGAGACGCGAGCCTAGAACACCAACAAAATCACGGCGCG
>NW_025277831.1:0-1260 GCF_018294505.1 Triticum aestivum
AAAAAAATTGAATTTATAATGCCGTCTAGACTGTCTGCTGAAAACATCGGTCTATGCCTCAAGGGAGCATTGTAAAATACTTTTTTTCAAAATTTTCTTGCATACACATGTTTTGCACATGTGGTTCACCATGTACAAGAAAATTTCGGTGATTTGGAGGTGGTGAAAAAATTCACGTTTTTTCAAAAACTGGCACACATGATCTCTTCCACAAACAAAACTAGGTTTCCAAGTTTTTGTATTTTTTTGAATTTTTTTGAATTTATAATGCCCTCTAGATTGACTGCTGAAAACATCGGTCTATGCCTCAAGGGGACCTGCATGCAAGAGTCGGGGACCTGCATGCAAGAGTCGGGGACCTGCATGTGCATAGTGATTCATCAAGGCCTTGACAGCTACTGGCACAGCGAGTGCCGCCCGATTTGCATGCAGCAAAGATGGACGTGCATGGAGGTTTTTCAAAGATTTCCAAGCACACCCGAGTGGGCCCCGCTTATTTAAAAAATACATCAGTCATTATTGCTCTGTAAATGAAGAATATGCATGATGATTATGAATATGCATGACAACCATAGTAAGGGTGAAGAATCATAGTGCCCAATTTGTCGATATACATCATCATTCTTAAAGTTGGACATCAAATGATACACACAGAAAATGGAAACGAAAGATGTCGAACTAATACAGTAACATGGCAGTACAACCGCACTTCACTAAATTACTATCACGATGAAATAGAATGTAAAGACCACGTCACACAAAGCTGAATGGCACACGATTTTCTCTGGCTCATCGTCGGTTCATGCTGTATGTAGATATCACAGTTCAGCCTCGAGATCCTACACAGAAGAATACAATAAATCACATGGACATCAATTATGAGTAAAACACATGCAAAAAAAATATGAACATATTTCGTACCTCTAGCAATTTAGCGCATTTACGTCGATTGTGACCTGGTTTCTTGCAATAGCCACAGATATTCTGTGATCTTGACTTCTTTGTCTTTGCCTGCAGCCTTTTCTTCGGTGCACCTCATCCTGGCACATGCATGGGATTCAGAACCTTATCAACTTTCTGCGAGTGCGGCATCAACGGGCCAAACCTAATGCTGTTATGCTGAGCATTAGTTGACTCCTTGCTGTCAGCTTGTTCAAAACTTGATTGCTTGCCATGATGTTGTGCTTGCAAAAGCATCTTTAGACGGTGATAGTCCTCATCAGAGTGGCATGCCTGGAAACTTGCGGCGTGACTACAATT
>NW_025277832.1:0-1260 GCF_018294505.1 Triticum aestivum
AAAGAGAAACTGCGCAAGTGATTTGGAGAAGAAGAAGTTGCAGCGCATGTTAGAGGATCACAAAAAATTGTTGTACCCGAATTGCATAGGTGACAAGAAAAAGCTGGGCACCACACTGGAATTGCTGCAATGGAAGGCAGAGAATGGTGTATCTGACAAGGGATTTGGAAAGTTGCTGGTAATGACAAAGGATATGCTTCCAAAGGACAACGAATTGCCCAAGAGTACGTACGAAGCAAAGAAGGCTGTCTGCCCTCTAGGGTTAGAGGTGCAGAAGATACATGCATGCCCTAATGATTGCATCCTCTACCGCGGTGAGTACGAGGATTTGAACGCTTGCCCGGTATGTGGTGCATTGCGCTTGAATCAGTTGTTTGACCGGTTTGACAAGATTTAACCAAAATTCAAAAAAACATAAATTAGAGCATATCTTTTTTTCCTTTTACAATTTTGTCATTTCAAAAATTGTCCTGAACCCTAAACCCGGGACTTAAAACGTCGGAAACTCTATGCTAAACAGTAAAAACTAAGGGCTTAAACCATAAAACCTAACCCTAAACTCTGAAATCTAAACCCTAGCACTAAACGCTAAAAACGTCTAAAAAACGTCCAAAAACTCTATTTTCCCTTTGGAATTTTGTGATTTTAAAAAATTGTCGAAACGGAAAACTTGTTGCATTTAAGTGTTGTATGAACTTTATGTATGAATTTGTATTAATTTGGTCTATTCGGTGTTGTGTAATGAAGATGAGCCGGCAATGGATGTAAGATGACCGATGCTCTCCCCAGTTCGTTGAGGGAGTGCATACTTTTCTGCTTGCGGCTGAGGCAAACAAGCGGGCGGATGGTTTTATGCCTTGTCCATGTGCTGGCTGTAAGAGTGGTCGCAATTACTCTACGTCGAGAACCATTCACGTCCACCTGTTTGAGTCCGGTTTCATGCCCCACTATAATGTTTGGACCAAGCACGGAGAAAGAGGGGTTATGATGGAAGACAATGAAGAAGAAGAGGACGACGACAACTATCCTGGCCATGGGTTCCCTGAATACGATGATACAACAATGGGGGAAGAAGCTGAGCCGGTAATGCGGGAAGAATCTGAAGAAGAGGCATCAGATGAGCCCGTTGATGATCTAGGTCAGGCCATTGCCGATGCAAAGAGAAACTGCGCAAGTGATTTGGAGAAGAAGAAGTTGCAGCGCATGTTAGAGGATCACAAAAAATTGTTGTACCCGAATTGCATAGGTGACAAGAAAAAG
>NW_025277833.1:0-1260 GCF_018294505.1 Triticum aestivum
TAGGAAGGATGTCCCGAAGGCGAGCTATCGCCTCACGGGCAGCCATCTGCATGGCATGCCTCTCCGTAGGCATGGCCCTTCCCGTAAAACGGAAATGGCGAGCAGCAGATCGTCCTCCCCTGAATTGCACCACAGCCTGGTGCATAGACACGTCGTCACTGAGCTTGTGCTGATAGAGGGTGAACTCCGGGCGAGCTGCTGGCCCGATCGCGAGCTTGGTGATGGAGACGAGGAGCTTGACAAACCCCTCGGGCACGTTGGTGAACACTCGATTCTCACAGCTGTTGCCAGCCATCTACAAAAGTAGGCAAAAATTCTGAGTAGTCATGTCATAAATTTTATGATGACCAACAGAAAATAGCTACAATTGCAAAATGCTGAAGAGGCACTAAAGACGCTAATAACTGATTAGCGATCGCACCTAGTGGCTTCCTACAGTCAGCCTGGCTCTGATACCAAGCTTGTCACGACCGGTTTTTCAATAAAATAATTATTGAGAAACCAATCCCTGTTACGGACCAGCGAGGAAGAATTCCTTCTCACTGATAGACAATACATTGGTCGCAGAAGAAAAATACCAGGAGTACTAAATATAATACAAAGTTGAGCAGAGACTGCCCAACAATTTATTACATGCACGCCGATAAAACAATACGGCGGATAGGGTGGCAAACTACTAACTCACGATAACGACGATGGTGGGAATATCATCGCGAAGCGAGTGACATGATTCCAGAATACTACAACTCTTCGAGCGTCGGAATGAGGCCCGAGAAGACTTATTGCGGGTGGCGGAAGCGTAAACGATACAAGTGACCAATATCCGGGATCGCGCAGGACTGACTGGGACTCCTCTAGGAGTCGGACGCGCTATCAAACTCTTCATCCAAGAGATCGCCTTCGTCAACATCTGGCCAAATCAACAAGCCAGGTGAGTACTATGAAAGTACTCGCAAGACAGTTCGGACATAAGGTATAACAAATGCAAACATGAAGCACATGAATAAGTTAACCAGTGCGATCAGACACAGAGATAATAAATACTGGGTGCCAAGCGAGGGTCTGAATGACGCCTCGAGCGGAAACTGCAGAATAGTAATACTGGTGCCAAACGAGTGTCTGAAAGACTCCTCGAGAGGAAAATGCGGAATAATAATACAGGTGGCAAACGAGTGTCTGAAAGACTCCTCGAGAGGAAAATGCGGAATAATAATACAGGTGCCAAACGAGTGTCTGAAAGACTCCTCGAGAGGAAAATGC
>NW_025277834.1:0-1260 GCF_018294505.1 Triticum aestivum
CAATGCCACCGGAGCGTCGCACCGGGCCCTCATACATGCGGGGTGGTGTGGTGGCATGTCCGAAGAGGCGGGACGCATCTCCGGGGCGTGGCCCCCCCTCACGGACGCCTATGACACGGTAGTAGACGTTCTGCGGTAACAATGCGGCGTCAATATTACTAAATACTCGGAGCACGATAAAATCATGAGTTTTTTTTCACGACGTGGGCACATGTGCTATAGGAACGATGGTATTTTTTCATAATTTTTGGTGATGGAGAAGTATCCGAAAAATTCCCTCTACGCGGATTGCCCTTCGCGCATCTACGGGTGTGGCCGGCGGCCTCCGGGGGCTAGCATGCCGCCAAATCTAGCGTTGGCGGCCTCTCACAACTCTGGAAGTCTTGTGGCAGTTGCAAATGCCAGGCACGCGTGTCCGGGGTGTGCCCCCCCTCACGGACGGCGCCGCCGCCGGCACCTGGAGGGGGGGAAACGGACGCGTCGGGTCTACACGGAGGGGATCTTGCTGTGGGTCTGGCCCGGATGTTGCTCCAAAGTGTTCCTATGGGCTGACCTAACACAACCGGGTGGGGAGGTCCACTGGTCAAAGCCCGTCTGTGCAAAGTCAAAGGGCTAGATCCCATGGTCAAACGCTACAGGGTTAGGCGGGACGGGGGCACTGGGGGGTAGCAATGCCACCGGAGCGTCACATCGGGCCCTCATACATGCGGGGTGGTGTGGTGGCATGTCCGAAGAGGCGGGACGCGTCTCCGGAGCGTGGCCCCCCCTCACGGACGGTGATGACACGTTAGTAGACGTTCTGCGGTAACGATGCGGCGTCAATATTACTAAATACTCGAAGCACAATAAAATCATGAGTTTTTTTTCATGACGTGGGCACATGTGCTATAGGAACGATGGTATTTTTTCATAATTTTTGGTGATGGAGAAGTATCCGAAAAATTCCCTCGACGCGGATTGCCCTTCGCGCGTCTACGGCTGTGGCCGGCGGCCTCCGGGGGCTAGCATGCCGCCAAATCTTGCGTAGGCGGCTCTCACAAGTCTGGAAGTATTGTGGCGGTTGCAAACGCCCGGCACGCGTGTCCGGGGTGTGCCCCCCTCACGGACGGCGCCGCCGCCGGCACCTGGAGGGGGGAAACGGACGCGTCGGGTCTACACGGAGGGGATCTTGCTGTGGGTCTGGCCCGGATGTTGCTCCAAAGTGTTCCTATGGGCTGACTTAACACAACCGGGTGGGGAGGTCCACTGGTCAAAGCCCGT
>NW_025277835.1:0-1260 GCF_018294505.1 Triticum aestivum
TGTATACTGTATACATACACATAGAGTCAGCTGCCTCATTAACTTTCTTTTTCTGTACATACACGATGCACACAACCCAGCAAAAAAGAAGAAGAAGAAAACATACAAAGATTTACATGGACAACTATGACAATATGAAAAAAGAAAAGCACAAGAGAACAAGCTGCAAGCCACAACCCACAACCCACATAGCGGAAGGCATACTATGATGCTGCCAGCCTCTCAGATAGGAAAATCCTAGTGTGTTTTGAAAAATAAAACACATCAGCGACTGAATATAGGTCGATGAAACTTGGCAGCTAATCTCGTTGACCGAGACTTCGTAAAGTCTCAATCGACTGATTTTTAGCGTTCCCCTTGCATGTAAGAGATGCAACCGGCCACCGCCGAGGGAAGTTGCGTGTCAAGGGTTAACATGAAACTGAATAAAAAAGGGCATACAACACCCCCACCTCATTTACCCCCCACCCCACCCCACCACACACAAAGTTGCAGTTGTGCTGAAGACATGCAGTTGGAGTTCGTGTCGCGCAGTTGTGTGTCTAGTGTAGGACATGCAACTCTCCCCCTTCATGGACGAACCACTATTGAGTTGAAATCGCGTTGGAAAATGTGCGGTTGTAGTCAGTAATTGTGTGCGTAGTGGCAAATATGCAACTACCCCCTCCCTCGGACAAAAACACCACATAGTTACAGTGGGAGGCAACACTTGTAGTTGCACGCCTAGTGGAAGACATGCAATTGCCCCTCCCGACAAAATACCACAGAGTTGCAGTCAGGTGAGGCACTTGAAGTTGCGTGCCTAATGGCCAAAAACTGTCCACTCACCCTGAGAAAAAGCATCACATGGTTGCAGTCGGAGGCAAGACTTGCAGTTACATGCCTACTGGCAGACATGCAGCTACCCCTTCCCCAAAAAACACCACAAGTTGCAGTCATGTTGAAGACATGAAGTTACAGACGGGGGCAATACTTGCACTTGCATGCCTAGGGATGAACATGCAACTACCACTCCTAGAAAACAACTTAGAGTTGCAGTCAGGGGCGACAGTTGCAGTTGCGCGCCTAGTGGCAGACATGCAACTACCCCCTCCCCCAACAAAAAACATCACATAGTTGCAGACGTGGGCAACACTTGTAGTTGCATGCCTAGTAACAGACATGCAACTGCCCCTTCCCAACAAAACAACATAGAGTTGCAGTCACATTAAAGACATGCAATTGCAGTCAGGAGCAATACTTGCAATTGCATGCCTAGTG
>NW_025277836.1:0-1260 GCF_018294505.1 Triticum aestivum
CAGGTGGTGCTGGAAGGTGACAGCCGCGTTCGGCAGGCCGAGAGGCATGCAAACATAGCTGTGAGGGGGACCCTTGCACCGTCCAACGCGCGAAGGCCAGAAACGTCCCTGAGATGCGGCCCTTTTGAGCCCTGGAATGTCGACGCAGATGCGTAGCCCGCCGTCCTCGCCAGGGTGGGGAGCTACGCTAGGTGGTGAGCGACGGTCGCCACGTATGGTCCTTGCCTCTTGAAGCTCCTGGATTGCCTTGGTGATGAACTCCTGAGCACTAGGCGCTCCATGCCTTGTGCCCTCTTGAGGGAAACGTGCGGCGAAGCACGCCTCCACATGGTTCCCAAGCGCCTCCCTCGTGACATTGACTGGGTCTGAGGCCCTCCAGAAGAGAGCCCCCGAGCCTAGCCTGAGGAGGGCACCGGGCGCGCTTTCCTATGCGAGGGAAGGAGGCACCCCAGCTACGGGCGCTGATCCTGAGGTGGTGCCGCTGGAAACACCGCCTTCCTGAGGCCCTTGGCGGAGTAGCTACTTCTTCTTCTTTGGGTTGGCCTCAGGAGGGTTCAGGGTGCCTTCGTTGTCAGGGTCTTCGGCCGCTGCAGCTTGGTAAGCACTCTTGAGGGAGCACACCGAATCTCTTTCTTCACAGGGGATTGGTACCTCTTGAGCATGCGTTGGTTTTCCCTTGAAGAGGAAAGGGTGATGCAGCAAAGTAGCATAAGTATTTCCCTCAATTTTTGAGAACCAAGGTATCAATCTAGTAGGAGACTGCATGCAAATCGCCTAGTACCTGCACAAACAATCAAGAACCTTGCAACCAACGCGATAAAGGGGTTGTCAATCCCTTAACGGCCACTTGCAAAAGTGAGATCTGATAAAGATAATAAGATAAATATTTTTGGTATTTTTGTTGTATAGATTGAAAAGTAAAGATTGCAAAATAGATAGTAAACTAGAATTATAGATCGGAAACTTATATGATGTAAAGTAGACCCGAGGGCCATAGGTTTCACTAGTGGCTTCTCTCAAGATAGCATATATTATGGTGGGTGAACAAATTACTGCCGAGTAATTGATAGAAAAACGCATAGTTATGAGAATATCTAGGCATGATCATGAACATAGGCATCATGTCCGTGTCAAGTAGACCAAAACGATTCTGCATCTACTACTATTACTCCACACATTGACCGCTATCCATCATGCATCTAGAGTATTGAGTTCATAAGAATAGAGTAACGCATTAGGCAAGATGACATGATTAGAGGG
>NW_025277837.1:0-1260 GCF_018294505.1 Triticum aestivum
GGCAGGCCGTCAAGCCCTGGCCGTAGAGACGGCCGCTCCCATGGTAGAAGAAATGCCTTTGGTCCTTGCCGTCGAGCCCCAGGCTCCGGCATGGGCGCAGCAAACCGTCTGATTCCTCCAAACAGGGGAGCTTCCTGAGGAGCAGGAAGAAGCGGAGAAAGTATCCCGTCGGTCTGCTATGTATCAGTTCGTCGATGACGTCCTATACAGAAAGAGACCGAACGGTGTGAAATTGAAGTGTATTCCCCGGGAGAAAGGACTGGGGCTGTTGGCGGAGATACATGGAGGCATATGTAGCTCCCAGATAGGGTCGAGGGCCCTTGCCAGCAAGGCGTTCCGGCAGGGTTTCTTCTGGCCCACTGCCCTCCAGGATGCAACGGCACTACTAACCAAGTGTGAAGCGTGTCAGTTCCATTCAAAGAAGCTTCATCAACCAGCTCAAGCCCTTCAGACAATCCCTCTCACCTGGCCATTTTCGGTCTGGGGGCTCGACATACTGGGCCCCTTCCCCCGTGCTGTCGGGGGCTTTGAATAGTTGTACGTTGCAATCGACAAGTTCACAAAGTGGCCGGAGGTGGAAGCAGTGAGGAAGGTGACAGCACAGTCAGCCGTCAAGTTCTTCAAGGGACTAGTCTGCCATTTTGGTGTGCCAAACAGAGTCATCACCGACAATGGCACACAGTTCACAAGCCACACCTTCATGCAATACATCCAAGACCTTGGCAGTAAGGTCTGTTTTGCCTCCGTGGCACACCCATGGAGTAACGGCCAAGCGGAGAGGGCAAATGCTGAAGTGTTGCGAGGCCTGAGGACAAAGACTTTTGACAAGCTGCACAAGAGTGGAAAGCGCTGGATCGATGAGTTGCCGGCGGTTCTTTGGTCGATCAGGACGACGCCAAATCGAGCCACCGGCCAGACACCCTTTGCCCTAGTATACGGGGCAGAAGCAGTTCTCCCCACAGAACTCACATACGGGTCACCTCGAGTGCTCGCTTACGACGAGCTTGAGCAAGAGCAATTGCGACAAGATGACGCAACACTCCTTGAGGAAGATCCTCTTCGGGCGGCTGTGAGAGCAGCACGCTACCAGCAAGCCTTGCGTTGCTACCATAGCCGCAAGCTTCATGCCCGAAGCTTTGAGGAAGGCGACCTTGTTCTTCGGCGCGTTCAGTCGGCCAAGAATACCAACAAGTTGACGCCAAAGTGGGAAGGCCCTTATCGGGTAATACGAGTCACCAGGCCCGGCGCAGTCCGCCTGGA
>NW_025277838.1:0-1260 GCF_018294505.1 Triticum aestivum
GTCGTTCTGAGCAACTTTCATGTAGAAAGTATTTTCATCCGAGTTACGGATTAAAAGATATGATTTTCTAAAGATTTAAATCATTTTCTGATTTTAATTAATTATTTAAATTAACATTATCCAGAATAGTGTTTGCTGACGTCAGCATGACGTCAGCATGGCGTCAGCAGTCAACAGGGGTGTTGACTGGTCAATCTGACGTGTGGGACCCACTGGTCATAGACTGTTTAGGCTAATCACTGTTTAACTAATCTAACTACTGTTTAATTAAACTAATTAGTTAATTAGGTTAATCTAATTATGATTAATTAACTTAATTAATTCCTTAATTAATTAATTAATTTAATTATTATTATTTATTTAATTATTTTTATTATTTATCTATATATTTTTTTAATTCCTAATTCCTTTTTTTAATAAAAGGTTTTGGGCCGTGGGGCCACCCGGTCGGTGACCTATCAGGCCAAACGGGCGCTGGTGCTTGCGGTTACGGGCCACGGGCGCGGGCGTGGCACGCCCGAGTGGGACGAGGCCACCGGGCGCCACGGGCAACCGTGGAGGGGAGCGGGCGGCAGGAGGCCGTGGATGGTGCGGTGACGAGCCGCGCGGGCCGGGGAGTAGGGCGGCGCTACCAGGCCAGACGGGATGACGAGCGTGGGCGGCTGCGACTAGGCTCGACGGGAGCGTGCGTCCAGGGCCAGGGCGCACCGGCGAGCGGGTTGGCTCTGGCCGTGGGCGCGCCGGGCGGAGCACGGCCACGGTGGCCAACGGGCGAAACAGAGAAAGGGAGGGGAGACGGCGGCTCACAGTGGGCCGGTCGGGGAGGGCCGCGGGCTCGGGGTGGATGGCGAGGCGGAGGATGGGGACGGGCGACGTAGACGGGGAGGCGGCGCCGACGACGGCGGTTGGCGGGGTGACTCCGGCGGGGTGGTCCGGCGTCGGCGCAGGGCATCGGGGGCGTCGATTGCCCCCGACCGGATCCACGCAGGAGGGAGGTTGAGGAGGCGGGCGACGGCGGGGCCGCGCGGGCGGCGTCAGTGAGGTGGCGGCGGGTGGCGACGGAGTCAGGGCGAGCGATGGGGGCGACGGGATCGGGGTCCGCGGCGACGAATGGATGGAGACGGATGCGGGGCGGCGATGCGGCGGTCCGGCGGAGGAGGATCAGCCGACCCGCGGTGGGTGGCGCCACGGGGCGTATCGGCTTCGGGTCCCTGCCCCCGACCTCGATCCAGATCGGGGGAAGAGAACGAAAGAGTGGGG
>NW_025277839.1:0-1260 GCF_018294505.1 Triticum aestivum
GAAAGACATGACGGTGTACTCGTATGAACCATAGCGAGTCACGAAGGCGGTCTTTGGGATATCCTCTTCGCGAACACGGATCTGGTGGTAGCCCAACCTCAAGTCGAGCTTAGAGAACACTGACGAACCCGCCAGTTGATCATACAGATCATTGATCCGAGGAAGAGGGTATTTATTCTGAATGGTAGCTTGGTTTATAGGACGGTAGTCTTGAACTAACCGGTTCGTCCCATCCTTCTTCTTGACAAAGAGAGAAGGTGCTCCCCAAGGAGAGCAACTTGGGCGAATGAATCCTTTGCGAAGAGACTTGTCGATTTCCTCCTTAAGCTCAAGGAGTTCATGCGGCGGCATTTTGTAAGGTCGCTTGGCTATAGGAGTGGTGCCTGGTTTCAAGTCGATGATGAATTCGACAGCTCTAGCAGGGGGAATCCCTGGAAGTTCTTCAAGGAAGACGTCGAGGAATTCACGCACGACGGGAATGTTTTCAATGCCCTCGAGTGGTGCAGCGTTCAATGCATTCAATGCATAGAGCCTTGCCTCAGCATTTTGCACCAGATGGGCTTGGTAAGTAACTATCTCATCTGAAGGGTGTAGCAGATGGACGGTCTTAGTGGTGCAAACGATTGAAGCAGTATGCGCTTTTAACCAATCCATTCCCAGAATGAGATCAATGCTACAGGACTTCAGTACGATGGGAGAGACAAGAAATTCCAGTCCTTCAATTTCAACAGTAACATCGCGACTAACCATAGAGGTTTGACATTGGCCCGCAGGGGTGTGTACCACTAGCGGAGTGTTTATCTCTTCATAATGAATGCCATGCAGGAATGCAAATTCTGCTGATATGAATGAATGGGATGCTCCTGTATCAAATAAAACGGATGCTGGTACTGAATTTACGAGGAGTGTACCCATCACAGTAGCAGGCTGGTCTTGAGCTTCGCTGAGATCAACGTGGTTGGCATGAGCACGACCATAAGACTTAGCATTGTTGTTGCGGGGCTGGTTGTTACCACGGCCAGCTGCTGGAAGGGCCAGTTGATTCTGGTTCTGATAGCAGTTCCTGGCAAAGTGACCCGGTTGACCACACTTGAAGCACAGACCATTATCGGGAGTGGGAACAGGAGCCCCAGGTGGGGGAGCTGGTAGCTTTGACTGCTTAGATGGTGGAGGAGGCAGACGCGGTGCAGCATAAGATTTCCTGGGAGCAGGTGCATTTGGACGATACATGTTGTTTGGGATCCATATCTTACGCTTCTG
>NW_025277840.1:0-1260 GCF_018294505.1 Triticum aestivum
GGCCGGGTCGCAAGCCCCTTAGCCGGACCCTGAGCAGCGCACCCGCAAGCATGGCGATACTGGCCAGCCGTTAGGAAGCTGAAGAAGACGAACACCAAAGCCTCCAAGGCTGAGGTGGCATGCCGCCAATCTCCTCACCTCGCCAAGACCAAGGACCCTTCCACCGTGCGAGCGGTGATTGAGGACGACCCCGACTCCAGCTCGTCGAGTTCTTCACAAGATTCGTCTTCGTCTGATCCCACAGCCCCACGACGGGTGCCACGGCTGTCGGAGAGCTTTGTCCCTACGCCCCCAAAGAGGAGAAGGGAGCCCTCACCTCCCATGGAGTACGACTTGGACTCCATGATCATCGCAGAAGAGTAAGAAGGATTCCTTTCGTGAATATCTTGTGCATATCCAAATATTTTTGCTGACTGACCTCTCACGTTTGTTGTCGCTGACAGGGAGGTGCAGGAGGAGACCGAGACCCTCATCCATCACTCCCGGAGGAAGCTTCGGCGTCTCGGGTCGTTGAAGGGCACAAAGAGCTCAGCCTTGGGGGGGAGCGAGGCAGAGAATCCTGTGTCGAGCCACCATTCCAGCCCTTGGCCCGAGAGCGGGGAATTGGTTCCAAACGCCGGAGGCGACGAAGGCGGCCTCCTGTCCCTCCAGGTGGCGGAGGCGAGACGGCACAGGGCGAGCCCCTCACCGAGGGGCACACTTCCCCGGCCTCTCGAGCTGGGGATAGCTCCGTAGAACCATTTGTGGATGAAGCCGCATTGGAGGCTGCCAGGACCATCACGATGGAGGGTGAAGCTCGGGACCCGGCAACAATCGTTGTCTGGGAAACAGATGCTCCTCCCCGGCAGACTTCTCCAGGTACTCTATTTGCTCCTCCTTTTCTTATTTCTTCTTCTCTTTTCCTCTCTCTTCCTCTCTCTCCTTTTTTAAAACTTCTGCTTCCTCATTGTCCTTTGTTCTTTTCACCTACAGGCCACCAAGCCGAAGAACCAGAACCACTAGAGGTGGCCGTCGATATAGGCAAGGCAACCGCGGAAGAGGCCATGGATATTAACACCATGGAGGGACAGGATCTCGTTGCCGGGGACGCGCAGGGTCCTTGACGGTGATGGATCATCCTCCGGAGATCGTCCCGACAGAGGAGCGGCCGTAGAGGTGAAGATTCCTCTTAAGACTATGGGCCCACTCCCTGCAGCTGGGTCCTTCATCGAGGTCCCGCCGTCCTCCTCGAGCATGCTGGCCATGGTGTTGTCGCCGCCC
>NW_025277841.1:0-1260 GCF_018294505.1 Triticum aestivum
TTTTCTGGTCCTGAAGTGATTTCCATAGTTGTTGAACCCCAAGGTGCGCTTACGTGTCAGCCATCAACACTCACAGTTTTGGCTGATTCTGGCCCGTTTCATGGACTATTACTCACTGTTTTGGGGACCTAGAGTGATTTCCACGGTTAACGAACCGCAGGGTGCATTTACATGTCGGTCATCAACTCTCGCAGTTTTGGCCGATTCTGGCCCGTTTCTTGGACTATTACTCTGTTTTTGGGTCCCGACGTGATTTCCATGATTGATGAACACCGGGGTGCGTTTATGTGTCAGTCATCAACACTCACAGTTTTGGCTATTCTTGCCCGTTTCGTAGAGTACTACTTAGTTTTGGGGGTCCCGGAGTGATTTCCATGATTTACGAACCACGTGGTGCGTTTTCATGTCGGTCAATGACACTCACAATTTTGGCCAATTTCTGGTCCGTCTCGTGCACTATTACTCACCGTTTCGGCGTCCTAGAGCGATTTCCACTATTTCCAAACCCCGCGGTGCGTTTGCGTCTCTGTCGTCAACACTCACAGTTTTGGCCAATTCTGACGTGTTTTGTGGACTATTAGTCATCGTTTTCTGGTCCTGAAGTGATTTCCATAGTTGTTGAACCCCAAGGTGCGCTTACGTGTCAGCCATCAACACTCACAGTTTTGGCTGATCCTGGCCCGTTTCATGGACTATTAATCACTGTTTTGGGGACCTAGAGTGATTTCCACGGTTAACAAACCGCAGGGTGCATTTACATGTGGGTCATCAACTCTCGCAGTTTTGGCCGATTCTGGCCCGTTTCTTGGACTATTACTCTGTTTTTGGGTCCCGACGTGATTTCCATGATTGATGAACACCGGGGTGCGTTTATGTGTCAGTCATCAACACTCGCAGTTTTGGCTATTCTGGCCCGTTTCGTAGAGTACTACTTAGTTTTGGGGGTCCCGGAGTGATTTCCATGATTTACGAACCACGTGGTGCGTTTTCGTGTCGGTCAATGACACTCACAATTTTGGCCAATTTCTGGTCCGTCTCGTGCACTATTACTCATCGTTTCGGCGTCCTAGAGCGATTTCCACTATTTCCAAACCCCGCGGTGCGTTTGCGTCTCTGTCGTCAACACTCACAGTTTTGGCCAATTCTGACGTGTTTTGTGGACTATTAGTCATCGTTTTCTTGTCCTGAAGTGATTTCCATAGTTGTTGAACCCCAAGGTGCGCTTACGTGTCAGCCATCAACACTCACAGTTTTGGCTGA
>NW_025277842.1:0-1260 GCF_018294505.1 Triticum aestivum
CAAAGGAGGACCATTGCAATAAGATAGTGATGAAGAATCACCAAGAACAAGCACACTATCATCATTGCAATGACCACCACTACTCACCCTAACATTACCTTGTGGCAATCCACATATAGGTGAAGTAGAAGAAGTTGAGAAGGCAATACGGCCGGAGGTGGAGGGAGAACAATCATCCCCACAAATCTTGGACACACCATATTTATCTTGAAGCTTTGTCCATAACTCATGAGCATCCCGGAACGGCATGAGTTGAAATATAACTACATTGCTCAAAGCATCGAAAAGCACATTAGAAGCTTGAGCATTGAGATAAGAGTTTTTCTCATCCTCTAAAGATAATCTTTGGGGATCCTTTGGAGGAGAAAAACCCATATCTACAATTCGCTCTAAATTTGGGTCCATGACCCTAAAGAGATTAAGCATGCGAATTACCCAAACATCAAAATTTGTGCCATCGAAACTAAGAGTGTCAGAGAATCCTAATCCCCTAGTCGACATCCTTACTCTCTAGGCGGTTAAGCCTAACAAAGAGAGACGAGGCTCTGATACCAATTGAAAGATCGTGGATGTCGCCTAGAGGGGGGGGTGAATAGGCGCTTTAAAATAATTACGGTTTAGGCTTGAACAAATGCGGAATAAACCTAGCGGTTAATTTGACAGGCACAAAACCTACAACAACTAGGCTCACCTATGTGCACCAACAACTTATGCTAAGCAAGATAAACAACTAAGTGATAGCAAGATATATGACAAGAAACAATATGGCTATCACAAAGTAAAGTGCATAAGTAAAGCGTTCGGGTAAGAGATAACCGAGGCACGCGGAGACGGCGATGTATCCCGAAGTTCACACCCTTGCGGATGCTAATCTCCGTTTGGAGCGGTGTGGAGGCACAATGCTCCCCAAGAAGCCACTAGGGCCACCGTAATCTCCTCACGCCCTCGCACAATGCAAGATGCCGTGATTCCACTAAGGGACCCTTGAGGGCGGTCACCGAACCCGTACAAATGGCAACCCTTGGGGGCGGTCACCGAACCCGTACACTTTGGCAACCCTTGGGGGCGGTCACCGGTACCCGTCAAATTGCTCGGGGCGATCTCCACAACCTAATTGGAGACCCCGACGCTTGCCCGGAGCTTTACACCACAATGATTGAGCTCCGAACACCACCAACCGTCTAGGGCGCCCAAGCACCCAAGAGGAACAAGCTCAAGGGCACCAAGCACCCAAGAGTAATAAGCTTCTCAACTTGTAAC
>NW_025277843.1:0-1260 GCF_018294505.1 Triticum aestivum
ATCATGTAATCACTTAGATGACTAGAGGGATGTCTATCTGAGTGGGAGTTCATTAGATGAACTTAATTATCCTGAACATAGTCAAAATCACTTTGCAAATTATGTCATAGCTCGCGCTTTAGTTCTACTGTTTTAGATATGTTCCTAGAGAAAATATAGTTGAAAGTTGACAGTAGCGATTATGCAGACAGTAGAAAGCTTATGTCCTTAATGCACCGCTTAGTGTGCTGAACCCCAAATGTCGTCTATGGATGTTGCGAACATCGGACATACACGTTTTGATAACTACGTGATAGTTCAGTTAAAAGGTTTAGAGTTGAGGCACCAAAGACGTTTTCGAAACGTCACAGAACATATGAGATGTTTCGAGGGCTGAAATTGGGATTTCAGGCTTGTGCCCACGTCAAGAGGTATAAGACCTCTGACGATTTTCTTAGCCTGTAAACTAAGGGAGAAAAGCTCAATCTTGAGCTTGTGCTCAGATTGTCTGAGTACAACAATCACTTGAATCGAGTGGGAGTTGATCTTCCAGATGAGATAGTGATGTTTCTCCAAAGACATTGCCACCAAGCTACTAGAGCTTCGTGATGAACTATAACATAACAAGGATAGATATAATGATCCTTGATCTATTCGCAATGTTTGACACCACGGAAGTAGGAATCAAGAAGGAGCATCAATTGTTGATGGTTGGTGAAACCACTAGTTTCAAGAAGGGCAAGGGCAAGAAGGGATACTTCATGAAACAACAAATCAGCTGCTGCTCTAATGAAGAAACCCAAGGTTGAACCCAAACCCGAGACTAAGTGCTTCTGTAATAAGGGGAACAGCCACTGGAGCAGAATTACCCTAGATACTTGGTAGATGAGAAGGCTGGCAAGGTCGATAGAAGTATATTGGATATACATTAAGTTAATGTGTACTTTACTAGTACTCCTAGTAGCACCAGGGTATTAGATACCGGTTCAGTTGCTAAGTGTTAGTAACTCGAAATAAAAGGCTACGGAATAAACGAAGACTAGCTAAAGGTGAGCTGACGATATGTGTTGGAAGTGTTTCCAAGTTTGATGTGATCAAACATCGCACACTCCCTCTACCATCAAGATTAGTATTAAACCTGAATAATTGTCATTTGGTGTTCGCGTTGAGCATAGACATGATTGGATTATGTCTATGCAATACGGTTATTCATTTAAGGAGAATAATGGTAACTCTATTTATTTGAATAGTACCTTCAATGGTCTTGCACCTAAAGGAATG
>NW_025277844.1:0-1260 GCF_018294505.1 Triticum aestivum
TTTTTTGAAAGCAATAAGAGGCAATGGATATCGTTTCTTCCACAAAGGTGGGACATTCCCTACCGAAAAACATCATGCTTGATGTGAGAAGGTCCGGTTTGTGAGAAGCATAGACCCAAACCTGCCCCAAATGGGACAAAATTTGTACCACGGCATGTTGATGCCGCTCCATGATAGCATGCCAAGTTTCATGAATTTCAGACGAGTTCTGGATTTACTAGAATTTAGAAACCAGGCATCTCAATGTTTTGCCGGCAATCAACGGTGCCCCGGTGTTTGAAATTCATTCCCATTTCTTGCATGGGATCTAAGCATGCACCCAAGGACACAAATTTTATTTCAACCAATTTATATGCACTGGAGCATGTGCATGTAGTTCAAATTTTAATTATGCACATAAAATGCATTGAAAACTCAGTTAATGCATAAAAATGTCCAAACGAACCTCGAAAAATCACATAAAATCACACAAAACTCCTGTTGTTCTATGTTGACACGAGAGAAAATTTTGAAAGCAATAACAGGCTATGGATATCGTTTCGTTCACAAAGGTGGGATGTTCCATACCGAAAACCATCATGCTTGCCGTGAGAAGCTTCGGTTTGTGAGAAGCATATACCCAAACTTGCCCCAAATGGGACAAAATTTGTACCACGGCATGTTGATGCCGCTCCATGATAGCATGCCAAGTTTCATGAATTTCAGACGAGTTTTGGATTTAATAGAATTTAAAAACCAGGCATCTCAATGTTTTGCCGGCAATCAACGGTGCCCCGGTGTTTGAAATTAATTCCCATTTCTTGCATGCGACCTAAGCATGCACCCAAGGACACAGATTTGATTTTTCAACCAATTTATATGCACTGGAGCATGTGCATGTAGTTCAAGTTTAAATTATGCACATAAAATGCATTGAAGACTCAGTTAATGCATAAAAATGTCCAAACGAACCCAGAAAAATCACATAAAATCACACAACACTCCTGTTGTTCTATGTTGACAAGAGAATTTTTTTTGAAAGCAATAAGAGGCAATGGATATCGTTTCTTCCACAAAGGTGGGACATTCCCTACCAAAAAACATCATGCTTGTTGTGAGTAGCTCCGGTTTGTGAGAAGCATATACCCAAACTTGCCCCAAATGGGACAAAATTTGTACCACGGCATGTTGATGCCGCTCCATGATAGCATGCCAAGTTTCATGAATTTCAGACGAGTTTTGGATTTACTAGAATTTAAAAACCAGGCATCTCAATGTTTT
>NW_025277845.1:0-1260 GCF_018294505.1 Triticum aestivum
TCTGCCTTTTTCCTATCACCGGTGACAGTGATCACACCTTTGGGACCGGGCATCTTCAATTTGAGGTACACGTAACATGGTCGAGCCATGAACCGTGCATAGGCTGGTCTCCCCAAAATGGCATGATATGCACTTTGAAAATCCACGACCTCAAACGTCAACTTTTCTTTGCGAAAATGCTTTGAATCGCCAAACACTACGTCCAAAGCTATCTGGCCGAGTGACTCGGCCTTCTTCCCTGGTATAACTCCATGGAAGCTCATGTTACTAGTGCTCAGTCGGGACATCGGAATGCCCATACCTTTCAGTGTGTCTGCATACAGTAAGTTCAGCCCACTTCCACCATCCATCAGCACCTTTGTCAGTCGAGTGCCTTCGACAACTGGATCGACCACCAAAGCTTGCCTCCCGGGGGTGGCAATATGAGTCGGGTGATCAGATTGGTCGAATGTGATGGGTGTTTGAGACCACTTCAGATAATTTGCCTTTGCTGGGGCAACCATGTTCACCTCTCGGTTAATCACTTTCAGTCGACTTCTGCTTTCCACATCTGCAAAGATCATCAGAGTGGAGTTGATATGCGGATATCCTCCCTCACTGTCCTCTTTGTCTTCGGCTTTGTCCGACTCCTTCTCCTTGTCCTTAGACTGTTTTCCCTGAAACTGCTGGATCAGGAGTCGACATTGACGAGTGGTGTGCTTTGGGTAAATGATATTCCCCTCTTCATCTTTCTTCGTGTGAATGTGACACGGCATATCCATCACGTCGTTCCCTTCTTTATCCTTTACCTTCTTGGGGTTCCAGGATCCTTTTGGTTTCCCCTTAAACTTTTCTTGAGTCACGGCCAGAGCCTCTCCAGGAGCTGCCGGTTCAGCCTTCCGCTTCTGTTTCCGACTGGTGTTTCCTTTTTCCGACTGACTCGGCTTGTGCTTGCCGCTTCGGAGTCGGTCTTCTTCTTCGCCGTTGGCGTACTTGGTAGCAATCTCCATCATCCGACTCAAGGTCATGTCACCGGTTCGACCAAATTTCAAACTCAGTTCTCTGTTCTTGACGCCGTCTTTGAAGGCGCATACTGCCTGATGATCAGAGACATTTTCCACAGTGTGGTGCAAAGTGATCCACCTCTGAATATACTCTCTGAGAGTCTCATTAGTTTTCTGCACGCAGACTTGCAACTCTGTCAATCCCGCTGGTCGCTTGCAAGTCCCTTCAAACGTTCTGACGAACACTCGGGACAGATCTTCCCAAGTGTAAATGCTG
>NW_025277846.1:0-1260 GCF_018294505.1 Triticum aestivum
AGGGTTTCGAACGAGAACTCATCTGTTACACGGGCACTCCAATGTTTTTTAAACTTATTGGAAATCCTAACTTGTTTTGCATTCAGTATGCAGCATTCAAAGCGACGTCATCAATTTCCAACACGTTCTGACATCATTTGCTGTTTTTTAGTCATTTACCGATTTGTTTAGAGAGCTAAATGACCGTGAAATTGAAAATCACTACAAAATGAACTCTGAAAATGTTGAAACTTGGCATGGTATTATCATTTCAACCGCATAGTCTGTGCGAAAGAGTAGAGAGGGTCATGGCAAAAACTGGACGCACTTCATGTACAAACTGGACAATCTCTTTCAAAGTATCACGGTTTCGGACAAGAACTCATCTGTTACACGGGCACTCCAATGTTTTTCAAACTTATTTGAAATCTCCACTTTTTTGCGTTCAGTATGCAGAATTCAAATCGACGTCATAAATTTCCAACACGTTCTGACATCATTTGCTTTTTTTCAATCATTTACGTATTTGTTTAGAGAGCTAAATGACCGTGAAATTAAAGATCACTACAAAATGAACTCTGAAAGTCTTGAAACTTGGCATGGTATCATCATTTCACCTGCATAGCATGTGCGAAAGAGTAGAGAGGGTCACGACAGAAACTGGATGCACTTCGTGTACAAACTGGACAATCTCTTTCGGAGTATGAGGGTTTCGGACGAGAACTCATCTGTTACACGGGCACTCCAATGTTTTTTAAACTTATTTGAAATCCCGACTTCTTGTGCGTTCAGTATGCTTCATTCAAAGCGATGTCATCAATTTCCAACATGTTCTGACATCATTTGTTGTATTTCAGTCATTTACCGATTTGTTTAGATAGCTAAATGACTGTGAAATTGAAAATCACTACAAAATGAACTCTGAAAATGTTGAAACATGGCATCGTATCATCATTGCACCCGCATAGCATGTGCGAAAGAGTAGATAGGGTCACGGAAAAAACAGGACGCACTTCGTGTACAAACTGGTCAATCTCTTTCGGAGTATCTTGGTTTCGGACGAGAACTCATCTGTTACACGGGCACTTCAATGTTTTTTAGACTTATCTGAAATCATGACTTCTTTTGCGTTTAGTATGCAGCATTCAAAGCGACGTCATCAATTTCCAACATGTTCTGACATCATTTGCTGTTTTTTAGTCATTTACCGATTTGTTTAGAGAGCTAAATGACCGTGAAATTGAAAATCACTACAAAATGAACTCTGAAAATGTTGAAACT
>NW_025277847.1:0-1260 GCF_018294505.1 Triticum aestivum
GTCTCTCCTTTAGCACCGCCTTCCACCCTCAGTCGAGTGGTCAAGTGGAACGCGTCAACCAGATTCTAGAAGACATGCTTCGAGCCTCTGTTATCTCATTCGGAATGGACTGGGAAAAGTGCCTTCCATTTGCCGAATTCGCTTACAACAACAGCTATCAATCTAGCTTGGGTAAAGCCCCTTTTGAAGTTCTCTATGGACGACGGTGTCGAACACCCCTTAACTGGTCAGAGACCGGGGAAAGACAATTCTTTGGCCCGGATATGATTCAGGAAGCAGAAGAACAAGTTCGCATCGTTCGTGAAAAGTTGAAAACAGCCCAATCTCGTCAAAAGAGTCAATATGACCGAAAACATAAGGCTATGACTTTCGAGGTTGACGAGAAGGCTTATCTTCGGGTCACCCCTCTGAAGGGAACCCATCGTTTCGGTATCAAAGGCAAATTGGCTCCTCGTTACATTGGCCCTTTTCGCATTCTTGCCAAACGAGGGGAAGTTGCCTACCAGCTGGAACTACCTCCGCATCTCTCCAGAGTCCACGATGTCTTCCACGTTTCTCAACTCAGGCGTTGCTTCTCGGATCCTATCCGTGAAGTGGACCATGAAACGCTTGATCTCCAGGATAATCTTACATATCGAGAGTACCCCATTCATATCCTCGATCAGGCCGAGCGTATCACCCGACGTCAGAACATCAAGTTCCTCAAAGTACAATGGTCGCACCATTCTGAGGATGAAGCAACCTGGGAAAGGGAAGATCGTCTTCGACTTGAGTATCCCGCCTTCTTCCCGGAGGAACCCAAATCTCGGGACGAGATTCTTTTGAGTGGGGGTGAGTTGTCACACCCTAGCTAGTCATGCATTAGAGTGTTGCATCATGTTTACTCTTTCATCAGAAACTTGAAATGGGGATCTGTGAAACCCTCAGAATCATTTTGAAAATGATCCAAATAAAAACTTCTCCAAAAGGGTCCAAGAAAATGCTCATGTTGCTCTCTGAAAATATTGGACAGAGATAAAAATCAAACCAATATTTTTAGTGGCTCATGGACATTTATTTTGGGCATTTGGAATTAATGCATAAATATTTGCTTTGGAAATATATTTCTATATATATTAATATATGTCCAAATATTATGCCAATTATAAAGGAGCTCTGGAATAATATATCTAGCCCCTGAAAAATTTGGCATAAGTTAAATAAATGATTTAATATATTATTTAAATCAAAACAAATGTCAGAAATTAGAAAACAGAAAAA
>NW_025277848.1:0-653 GCF_018294505.1 Triticum aestivum
TCAAAAAGAGAAGCAATGGTTCCGATCCTCTTAATTCTTCAATAATTACATTCTATCAATCATAATGACATAGTTGAACAAATTATATGCAAAATTATGTGTATGAGTTCATCAGTTCATCTACTTGTGCACTACATCTAGTGAGAGAAGGAAGCCCGGTAATGTGTACTGCAAAATTATGAACTCATACGCATCTAGCCGAAATCATAATGTACTGCAAAATTATGCATATGAGTCAAATTCAGATGGATGGAGATGTACTGGAAAATCACATTGATATACTGCAAAATTATGTGTATGTGTAGTGTAAAATACAGAAGGGGATGAGGTACCTCACTATCTCTCTCTGAAGAAGGCTTGATCAGGGGATGAGGGGTATCAACTGCGGTCGGCCGGCGTCAGGGAGATCCGGCGGTGGGCCGGCGATCGCCTCTAACCACGGAGATCGCCTCCAGCCACGTCTCCTCCACGAGCAGCTCCGGACTTGGCAAGGCGGAGGTTGCGGCGCGCGCGGGCGAGGGCGAGGTTGGTGTCGGCCCTGCGGCGCTGCTCCGGCAAGAGTGGGGTGCGGTCGGAGGGGAGGAAGGGGAGGATGGGGAGAGGGAGGCGTCGGTGGTGTGGTGTGGACGGGGCGGCGCTGCTCCGGCGAGAGT
>NW_025277848.1:663-1260 GCF_018294505.1 Triticum aestivum
GACGGGGCGGCGCTGCTAAGACGAGAGTGGGGTGGGGTCAGAGGGGAGGAAGGGGAGGATGGGGAGAGGGAGGCGTCGGTGGTGTGGTGTGGACGGGGCGGCGCTGGTGTCGGGGCGGCGTCGAGGGCGGCGGGGCGACGGCGTCGGGAGAGGAGAGTGGAAGGGGATCGCGGTCGAGGGCGAGGGAGAGAGGGGATCGATACGAAGAAGGGGCGGCACAATACTAATGGCGCACCACCCCTCGGTGCGCCATAAGTACATACATGCTAATGGCGCACCTCACCCAGGTGCGCCATTAGTATTTTTTTTACTTCTGCCCGAGCCAACAGGTTATCTACCACCAGACCTGATACACATCAAGTCTTCTCTACTAGTTCGACTGGTCAGCAGCTAGTTCTCACACCAGGAGGTCCTGGGTTCGATTCCCAGGCTCCACAAATTTTTTTATGCATTAAAAATGTTGTTTGATACTTACTTCTGTTAAATATGTTCAAACTTGTTTAAATCATAACAGTAATATTTTTTTATAAGACAGTAATATTTTTTTAAAAATATATCATCAAACAGTAATGCCGGTGGAGCGGGGGAGGGTGCGGG
>NW_025277849.1:0-1260 GCF_018294505.1 Triticum aestivum
AGGGTGTGTTTGCATGTCCGGCGTCAATACTCATAGTTTTGGCGAATTCAGACCGTTTCGTGGACTATTACTCACTGTTTTTGGGTCACGGAGTGATTTGCATAGTTGTTGAATCCCAAGGCAGTTTTGGCCGATTCTACCCCGTTTCGTGGACTGTTACTCATCATTTTGGGGTCCCGAAGCGATTTGCATGATTGGTGAAATCTGAGGTGCGTTTAAGTGTTGGTCATCAACAATCACAATTGTTGCCAATTCTGGTCCGTTTCGTGGACTATTACTCACCGTTTTCGGGTCCCAGAGCGATTTCCATGATTGACAATCCCCGGGATGCGTTTAGGCGTTTGTCGTCAACACTCACAGTTTTGCCAATTCTGACACATTTTGTAGACTATTACTTACCGTTTTGGGGGCCCAAAGTAATTTGCATAGTTGTTGAACCCCAAGGTGCGCTTACGTGTCGGTCATCAACACTCGTAGTTCTGGCCGATTCTGGCCCGTTTCACGGACTTTTACTTACCGCTTTGGGGTCCCAAAAGTGATTTTCATGGTTGTTGAACCCCAATATATGCTTACGTGTTGGTCGTCGAGACTCGCAGTTTGGGCCGATTCTAGCCCATTTCTTGGACTGTTACTCAGTTTTGGGGTTCCGAAGTGATTTCCACGATTGACGAACCCCGGGTTGCGTTTATGTGTCGGTCATCAACACTCACAATTTTGGCCAATTCTGGTCCGTTTTGTGGACTATTACTTTTCGGGGTCCCGGAGCGATTTTCACAATTGACGATCCCAGGGTGCGTTTGCATGTTCGTCGTCAACACTCATAGTTTTGGCCAATTCTGACCCGTTCCGTGGACTATTGCTAACCGTTGGGGTCCCGAAGCGATTTGCATAGTTGTTGAACCCCAAGGTGCGCTCATGTGTCGGTTATCAACACTCGCGGTTTTTGTCGATTCTAACCTGTTTCGTGCACTATTACTCACGGTTTTGGGGTCCGAAAGCGATTTCCATGTTAGTTGAACCCCAAGGTGCGCTTACATGTCGGCCATCAACAACCGTTGTTTTGGTCGATTCTGGACCGTTTCAAGGACTATTGTTGAACCCCAGGGTGCGTTTACGTGCCGGTCATCGATACTCACGGTTTTTGTCATGTCTGACCCGTTTCGTGGACTATTACTCACCATTTTGGCATCCCAAAGTGATTTCCATGGTTGTCGAACCCCAAGGTTTGCTTATGTGTCGGTCATCAACACTCATAATTTT
>NW_025277850.1:0-1260 GCF_018294505.1 Triticum aestivum
GTTTTTATTTTTTATGTAACCCTTGTACCATTTCAGCAGACCTTTCATTTGTGGAGGTAGATCCTGTTCCTGCGCAGGCTCGACGAGAGGCCCATTCTTCACATATGTAATTACTACCTCCTTCACTGGCGAATCATCAAGGCCTAACAGTTCACGAAGAGTAATACCTAAGTTGGCCGCTTGTTCTCTGGCACTCGTTACAGTCAATCCATGTGCTGCCGTAGCTGCTATGATATCGGGGTCATCCGGACCGGCGGCTTTCACTATAAGCGGGGCAATCGATTGTTTACTTTGTTCCCCGAGCTGGGCAACTCGTTTCCCGCTTTTTTTACTTTCTAATTCCGTTTTCTCGGCCTCCTCCAAGGCTTTGTTCTCCTGGTTCTCCGCCCGCTCTTTCTTCTCCTTCAACATGAGTGCCTGCCTACGAAGTTCACGTGCATAGTCGTCAGGCAGATTCTTCGCGGCTTGGGACGGTGTGCTCAAAATGACTTAGCCCACTTCTTTTGCTCATCAGAAAATACTGGCTTGGGCTCGGGCTCTCTTTTCTTCTTGCAGTCCGCCTTCCATTTCTCATGATCAGCAGCCGCGGCCGCGGCAGTTTCCTCGGCACTACGTTCCCAAGGCCTTGTAGGGAGAGGCTTCAATGATGGCCCTGGTACCTTTGTGGTCTTAGGTACATAAGGGTCCGGGTTAATAATCCAGGACTGCTTCTGCTTCTTTGCCGGAGGTGGATTGGGGGGCGGCGTCTGATCACCCGCCGGACGAGGACTGGGGGGCGGCGTCTGATCACCCACCGGACGTTGTGGACTGGGGGGCGTCGGCTGACGTGACGGAGGTGTAGGTGAACCGCCACCACCGTAGGGGGGTGGACTTGTTGTCCTTGGCGCCTCGCCTGGAAACTTGATAAACTTCTTTTGCCATAGAATGAAATGGCGCTTGACATCTCCAAGTCTTTTCTCCCCTTCAGGTGTAGCAATGTCAATCTCCAGGTCCTCAAACCCTTGGACTATGTCCTCCATCGTGACACGAGCATAGCCATCTTGAATGGGGGTGTTGTGGTGGAGTGCTCCAGGTAAACATGGTAAAGCACTGCCGATGGCTACCTTCACGGACATGTTCCCGATAGGATAATACAGATGACATTCTTTCATATCCTTTATATCGTCCACGGGGTAGCGAGGAGGCTCCGGTGCAGTAATTTCGACCACCAGAGGCTCCGGTGCAGTAATTTCGACCACCAGAGGCTCCGGTGCAGTAATT
>NW_025277851.1:0-1260 GCF_018294505.1 Triticum aestivum
ATAATAAACAACCATCACATAAACATGTCATGATGCACAATCAAGTATGATGCATGTCCGGTTTAAATATGCATGGCATGGGAAAGTGCACAAACAATCCTACAAATTAAGTGGAGCTCAATATGCAACGAGTTGCATATTGACGAAACACCACAACAAGTTATTTAGTTCGATCTCGTTTATGTACCCAACAATATTAAATGTTGGTTAACATGGCAAGAGGGTGAAGCAAAGTAAAACTACCTATCTAGTCAAGTTTAAATGAGGCCGGAAGCAACGAACAACAATTCCGGAAACTCCCCATATGCATATTTTAGATTAGGTCCTGTTCTGCCCTAAACGCAATTTTAGGGTTGTTAAACATGCAAAGTAAGGCCACCATGCTAAACTAGGCAAAATTCTACCCCATTTACATATCAAGATTATTTAATTTGGAGCTACGGTTGAATACTTATGAATTAAATCATTTTAGCAAGGCATAGGAGCAAATTTAAACAAACATCATTGTAAACATTTCAAACATGGATGAAAAAGGCAGATTATGAAAGTAGATAAAATTCTGAGCATCTTACACATATAACATGTTTTATTTGGATGCATGGTTCAAAAGTTATTAGCAGTTTAACATAGGGGCAGTTCTGTAAATATGCAGTGCACTGGTTAAATAGAAAAAAACGTTCGGCGAAAAAAAACGTGACTCGGGCCGAATCTGTCTAGCCCAAATAGCAATAAAAAAAAGGAGGCGCTGGGGAGGCCTCACCCATGGGCTTTGGCCCGGTTCAGGGAAGAAGGTTGGCTGGGTGAGGAGGGGTGCACCGGGCCGGCAAAGAAGCAGGCTGGGCCTGGCGCTTGCCTTGGTGGGCAAAAGGAGGCCCACACGTGGAGCGGGCAGTCTGGAGCTGGGCTGGATCTACGGCAGGCGAGGCCGGCCCGTGCGAGCGAAGCAGGGGAGCGATGCGGTCAACGGATGTGGGCGAGGCGCTCGTCTCCCTCGCGACAGAGGCGGCGCCATCCTCGTCTTCTCGACAGGAAGAAGAGTAGCGTAGCGTGGGACTTGCAGGTCGGCGCGCGAGCCGACAAGGGACTACGGCGACGGTGACTGACGACGACGCGAGCGCCGGGAACGGGCAGGACCGGGCGAGGGGGTCTCAGATCCGGCGGCGCAAGGGAGCTCCGAGGCGGGGAGGAACGACAGGGTCCTGGCAGGGAAAAATACAGTCACGAGGCAGGAACAGAGAGAGGGCCAGAGTGAGATCCAGA
>NW_025277852.1:0-1260 GCF_018294505.1 Triticum aestivum
TCCCCTTCTTTGTTCGAGGTAAACCTAAAACAAAGTCCATAGATATATCCTCCCAAGGAACACTAGGTACAGGCAAAGGCATATATAAACCATGAGGATTGAGTCGTGACTTAGCTTTTTGACATGTAGTGCAGCGAGCAATAAAACGCTCAACATCCCGTCTCATCTTTGGCCAAAAGAAATGTGTAGCAAGTACGTCCTCCGTCTTCTTCACGCCAAAGTGTCCCATTAATCCTCCTCCATGCGCCTCCTGCAACAACAAAAGACGAACGGAGCTAGCTGGAATGCATAGCTTGTTAGCACGAAACACAAATCCATCGTTAACAACAAACTTGTTCCACATTCTTCCTTCTTTACAATTCTGCATTACATCTTTAAAATCAGCATCATGCACATATTGATCTTTGATGATCTCCAAACCAAATATTTTGAAGTCAAGTTGTGAAAGCATAGTATAGCGACGAGACAATGCATCAGCAATAACATTTTCTTTTCCCTTCTTGTGTTTAATGACATAAGGGAAAGTCTCAATGAATTCAACCCATTTAGCATGTCTACGATTCAGTTTAGCTTGACTTTTAATATGTTTCAAAGATTCATGATCAGAAAGTATAACAAATTCTTTGGGCCATAAATAATGTTGCCATGTTTCTAAAGTCCGAACAAGAGCATATAATTCTTTATCATAAGTAGAATAATTCAGACTAGGCCCACTCAATTTTTCAGAAAAGTATGCAACAGGTTTGCCATCTTGTAATAACACACCTCCTAATCCAATTCCACTAGCATCACATTCAAGCTCAAAAGTCTTATTAAAATCAGGAAGTTGGAGTAAAGGAGCATGTGTCAACTTATCTTTCAATACCGTGAAGGCTTCTTCCTGTGCGGTACCCCAAAGAAAAGGCACATCTTTCTTTGTAAGCTCATTGAGAGGTGCAGCAATGGTGCTGAAATCTCTCACAAAACGCCTATAGAATCCAGCGAGGCCAAGAAAACTCCTCACTTGTGTGACCATTTTGGGTTGCGGCCAACTCTCAATAGCTTCAATCTTGGCTTTATCAACTTCAATTCCCTGTGGAGTAACAACATAGCCAAGAAAAGATACTCGGTCGGTGCAAAAGGTGCACTTCCCAAGGTTACCAAACAAACGTGCATCACGTAGAGCAATAAAAACAGCACGTAAATGTTCCAAATGTTCTTCCAAAGATCTGCTATAAATCAATATGTCATCAAAGTAAACTACCACAAATCGTCCAATGA
>NW_025277853.1:0-1260 GCF_018294505.1 Triticum aestivum
TATCAGAGGCCCAATCGGTTCTCGGAGGCGTTGGATCTGGCGAGTGGAGGTTGGCGAACAAGCCGGAAAATCCCTCTGCTTCTGTCGATCTGGGCGGCGGCGTTGGCGGCCGGAGTGGCACAGCTCGGAGGCAGTCTGAGTTTCAGTTCTGGTTACTGGAGAGTCTTTCTCCTGCGGTAAAATCCCAGAATCGGAATCGGGCAGTGCTTCTTGGAGGCGGGCGGCGTTGGCGACGGTGTGGCGGCGGTGGATACAAGACCTCGCGATAAGTCCCTCCCTTCCCTCCCCTTGTCGAGGCCAGTCTGCTCCTCGAGGGAAACCATGTCTCCCTCGGAAGGCTCCAGCGACACTGGCATCTTGCAGCTCCAGTCGTTGGAACTGGATATCAAAACCCTGCAACGGTATCGTGAGGAAGACAAGAAGGAATTCCAGGATTTCCAGTCCATGGTCAACAAGAACTTCATCACCATGCAGCAGAATTTTGATAAAATCCAGGATAACTTCAAGCGTTTGCTGTTGTTGCCAGAACAAGGTGACGTTCCTGATGAACAGTCAGCACAAGGGAGCGTACAACACAAACTGCCTCTATTGCAATCCCCAGCCAATGCACCAGGCAGACCCAAGCAACTAATGGCGAACACCCCCCCCCCCTCAGTAGCTATGCAGGAAAAGGAAGCTCAGGCCATAATTGGAACAGCAGTCTTGCGTGATCCTGCGGGCAAGGAGATCAATTTAGATGGCACTCCCAAAGCTCCCTATCGCCATCCAAATTTTGCAAGTAACAGAGAGGTGGCACCACAACAAGTTCAGCAAGCTCCACTCCCACAGCAGCAGCCCATACAACTTGAAGATCACGCACAGGAAGAGTGGCCAGCGGGAGGAGATAGAGGCAGAAGACTTGGCTCTCCATTCGACAACCGACGAAATGTGCTCATAGTAAAACCAGCCAAACTGAATATCTCTGAATTCAGTGGAACAGACCCGGAATCATGGATTCAGAACTTGGAGCAGTATTTTGCTGCTGCAAGGACCCCCTTGGAGCATAGAACTGAATTAGCAGTGTCATATTTGTAAGGCCCTGCCATACAATGGTGGAGAGGAACTGGGTTCTCCCCACAGAATGTGCCATGGCACAGATTTTGCACTTATATTGCAGATAGATTCTCACTAGATTCTGCTTGTGATATTGTTAACTCCTTCCGTTCAGTATCCCAAACTTCAACTGTGGCTGTATATGTGGAGCAATTCGAGCAATTGGTG
>NW_025277854.1:0-1260 GCF_018294505.1 Triticum aestivum
CCCCCCCGGCTGGAGGACCTATCATTATAGATTCCTTTTCAGCAAGGTTATCCATTCATCCATGAGGAAATTGTAAGACTTATTCTACAAGTTATTCTTGATGGATCCTTCGTGTTTCCAAAGTCTGATCTTCACCTGAAGACCATGTCACTGCTATCTCGAAGCATGTCAATGGTACTCCGATTTTCAACAGGCACGTTTGAAGCACGATGCTAAATTCTATTTATCACTTAACCTAACACCGTTGTATGGGTAATATCATGAGATTCCTTCCCCCTTACCTAAATGGTTTTCTACTTTATATCCTGTCATGATATCATGCTCTGCTTGTCATTAGGAAGGATATACCCCTGAAATATGTGTTTAAACACATTTTCCTTTCCATTGTTCTGTTTAATCTGATGATCATATTTTCCTTCCATTGGTTCGTTTAGACCTTTGCTATGAACTATATGATATAAGCAGTAATAATCCACTGCTTGTGCAAACACCCCGATGTACAACTCTGTCAGTAAGACCCTGTTATTATTGTTGATGACATTCCGGTAACCACCGATGGATGAGAACTTTGCCTATTGGTCCGCCTCGTTGAACGAGCAGGAAAGTAGTTCTCTTCGTCCCTCGCCCTTGGTATCGACGTTGCCGCCGACATAATTGACAGGCTACCCCCCCCCTGACATGCCTAGCTTGCATGATCACGCAAGACGTCTCCGCCCTTCCTACTTCTAACCCACATGGTGGGCCCATAACCCACAGGTCCACTGGATCGAAACCTGACTCTCCTATACACCCTATTGTCGAAGTTATTCCTCGTGCTTGGCTTCGTATTTTATTCACGGGCCACCTTCCTAATGCTCTATTCTGGTATCAGACGCAAATACTTACTCTCGCTGCTCTGAAACCCTTACTCACTCTGGTTCAGACTTCGAGCAACTATCTATCCACTTGGAACCTCTTATTGTACCTTCGTACCTTACTCTTGATGTATTCGATATGTTCGACTCAAGAGATAATCTTATACTAATTCATGGGTTAACCCCCAGGTTGTATCCCTCACAAGCATTCTGTCGTAGTCAAGCTGCCCCTTACCTAGTCGTAAGTACGTTGGAGATCCTGAAGCAAAGGAAGCAAAGGACGACATCACCATGATGACCTGAATCAGAGAAATGAAGATGTCAATGTAATGGATCGACCTCTTCAAGAAGAGCAACCAAGACCGAGAACACTCGCTAGAATTTCGTAACCAGAACCTTCCCCCTT
>NW_025277855.1:0-1260 GCF_018294505.1 Triticum aestivum
GTACCAATCCAGCGGAGACGAAGGAGATTATGCGTCAAGTACAAGAGCTTCTCGACAAAGGTTATATACGCGAATCCCTTAGTCCTTGTGCTGTTCCTATTATTCTAGTGCCGAAAAAGGATGGTACATCACGTATGTGTGTTGATTGTAGAGGCATTAATAATATTACTATTCGTTATCGTCATCCTATTCCTAGGCTAGATGATATGCTTGATGAATTGAGTGGCTCTACAATATTCTCCAAAGTTGATTTACGTAGTGGATACCATCAAATTCGTATGAAATTGGGAGATGAATGGAAAACAGCATTCAAAGCTAAGTTTGGATTATATGAGTGGTTAGTCATGCCTTTTGGGTTAACTAATGCACCTAGTACTTTCATGAGATTAATGAACGAAGTTTTACGTGCTTTCATTGGACGATTTGTGGTAGTTTACTTTGATGACATATTGATTTATAGCAGATCTTTGGAAGAACATTTGGAACATTTACGTGCTGTTTTTATTGCTCTACGTGATGCACGTTTGTTTGGTAACCTTGGGAAGTGCACCTTTTGCACCGATCGAGTATCTTTTCTTGGCTATGTTGTTACTCCACAGGGAATTGAAGTTGATAAAGCCAAGATTGAAGCTATTGAGAGTTGGCCGCAACCCGAAACGGTCACATAAGTGAGGAGTTTTCTTGGCCTCGCTGGATTCTATAGGCGTTTTGTGAGAGATTTCAGCACCATTGCTGCACCTCTCAATGAGCTTACAAAGAAAGATGTGCCTTTTCTTTGGGGTACTGCACAGGAAAAATCCTTCTCGGTATTGAAAGATAAGTTGACACATGCTCCTTTACTCCAACTTCCTGATTTTAATAAGACTTTTGAGCTTGAATGTGATGCTAGTGGAATTGGATTAGGCGGTGTGTTATTACAAGATGGCAAACCTGTTGCATACTTTTCTGAAAAATTGAGTGGGCCTAGTCTGAATTATTCTACTTATGATAAAGAATTATATGCTCTTGTTTGGACTTTAGAAACATGGCAACATTATTTATGACCCAAAGAATTTGTTATACATTCTGATCATGAATCTTTGAAACATATTAAAAGTCAAGCTAAACTGAATCGTAGACATGCTAAATGGGTTGAATTCATTGAGACTTTCCCTTATGTCATTAAACACAAGAAGGGAAAAGAAAATGTTATTGCTGATGCATTGTCTCGTCGCTATACTATGCTTTCACAACTTGACTTCAAAATATTTGGTTTGGAGA
>NW_025277856.1:0-1260 GCF_018294505.1 Triticum aestivum
CTAGTCGTAAACCCAAAGTGGCACAGACTTACAGGGACAGGCATCCATGACCCAGCTTCGAACGTGTCGGTCATCAGCAAGTGGGTCCGGGCTGTAGCACTGGGCTAGCAGGACTCCGGTAAACCGGGCTGTAGCGGGCTAACAGGACTCTGGTACTCAAAGCGTGACATTTCCCCGAAGGGACAGACACAGGAACGAAGAAGGACACATGCCGGCCAGCCTAAGTGTTCCAGAGCAGTAGCAAGCTACCATGGCTCAGCGGTAACACTAGGAGACATTTCCCGGTAAGAGAGGCTACTAAAGATAAACAACTAGATAGTCAGATCCCACACATACCAAGCATTTCAATCATACACACAATATGCTCGATATGTGCGAATACAACGAAGCATCACAACATGACTCTACGACACAAGTACTTTATTTAAGGCTCAGCGAGCCATACATAACATACACAACGATACGGGTCTCACGACCCCACATACAAGTCATACAGTCATACAAACCAGCAGCGGAAGTAACTTGTCTGAGTACAGACAACTAGTAAAATAAAAGAGGCTTGGAAAGCCTAGCTATACTACGTGGTCCTTCACAAGCTCAGGGTCACCACCTGGGTCTTTAGCCTACTCGTTGATGTCAACGTCTACATAGAACCCATCAGAAGGGGTTGCAGCGTCTTCTGTAAAAATGTAGATTATAGCAACATGAGTACAAAGGTACTCAGCAAGACTTACATCAGATCCTACATACATGCATAGTATCAAGAAGGGTTGGTGGAGGTATTGCAGCAAGCCAGCTTTGACTCTTGGCTAGGCTATCCTACGATACTCCAACTTGAAATGTTTTGCGCACACGAGTCCACTACTCACCACTTCAATACACTACCGAGGATCCACCTCCGTCTTCCTACGGAAGAGCCATCCTCGGCACTCACACTTATCTTGAGGCTTTTAGTAGTTTCCATTTACTTGTCTATGAACTGTATAGGCAACCAAGTAGTCCTTTACCGCGGACGCGGCTATTCGAATAGATCATGTTAACCCTGCAGGGGTGTACTTCTTCATACATGTTTCCACCACTTAGCGTCTGCACACGACATGTGCTCGGCAGACTTCAAGTGAAAGCCGACGTGGGTGTAGACCACGACCTACCTAAACACTTAAGCCTCTAGTCCAGGTTTATCGCCTATTCAGGTTCCATCCGCAGGGAGTCCGGCCGAGGTTTCCCATACGGCCCCGAACGATGTGAACAGGGTTCCCG
>NW_025277857.1:0-1260 GCF_018294505.1 Triticum aestivum
TAACTCTTGGAAAGTTGTCCCAACCATCATATCTGACCGAGGTTCAGATCCGATTGGGGTCAGGATACCTCAGTCTCAGGATGCCTGAGAAGAAAGGTGCAACACAAATTGACGGGATGATACTGTAAGATTCTCGGGAAATGAACTATGAAGTGATTTCCGTTAACAAAAGTTCATCATTAACCCAAGGAGAGGTCAAGGAGGTGGCTGATGAACTCAACGACAATTCATCGAGATTTCTAAAAGATGGATTTCCACAATTAAGTGAACAAGGGGATAACATTTTTCAGACCAAATGATATAAGGAAGTATGCTCGAGGAGAACATACACAACTAAACACTGGTCGAAAGGTGCGCCCGAAATATGGGTTGGGTTGCACGACCAATGTCAGAATGGTGATTCAATTAGCGAAGGACTTAGAATGAACTATCGCCCATTCACTTCTAAGAAATAGGGTTGCTAGAAGGAAAGAATCCAAACAACATCGTTCACTTGTTGGAATTAACACGGGGACCAAGAAAGAATGGTGATGGTGAGAAGTATTTCTATGTCAAGAATTCTCAAAAGGTGGAACAATTCTCAGAACATTCTTGACATAAAGGATGGTAATACTCCAAGGTAAAGAAGAACAATTGCTGGATAGCAAGGAACTCAAGGTATAACATCAAACATGAACAAGCTTGTGTTGGTGGGAGGGCAATAAAGTGGTCGACGATAATACAATTTATTGAGGGCAAGGATGGTATTTCTCATCATGAGTTCAATTGATATTCTGGATGAGCTCGGAATGTTGATGATCACGTCACCTTTGTCGTGAGAGTTCATGAAGATGTAATCGATCGGTAACGACATCAAGTCAAGTAATGATGAAGTGAAAGGTTATTGGAAACAAGGGTACGACACAAACTCGAAACCAAGCTTGTTGTTCAAGGCGAAATGATATGACGATGAGGATCGACGTAAGGTTAGTTCATCGTCGAAAATTGGTGCTCCGAGAATAAGGACCAGGTAGCACAGTTAGAATCGTCACGACAATGATATAGCCAAACAGGCTAGTAATGGCGTGATCGGGTACAAACTCATACTTATAGAAGCTTACTGAAGAGTTGTTGAACCGAAGAGCGGACTCGGTTCAGTTATCGGTGTCTTTGAGTGTTCAATAACTCAGAGCCCATGAAAAATTGTAATCAGTGAGTATGTAGTACTTGATGAAGAACTCATAGGAAGTTATGCAGTTCCAAGATAATCTCGAGATACCA
>NW_025277858.1:0-1260 GCF_018294505.1 Triticum aestivum
CTTCTCCATAAGTCTGTGTAAACCCAAACGCTTTGATCATCTCATCAAAGCGAATGTTCCAACTCCGAGATGCTTGCACCAGCCCATAAATCGAGCGTTGGAGCTTGCACACTTTGTCAGCATTCTTAGGATCGACAAAACCTTCCGGCTGCATCATATACAATTCTTCCTTAAGGAAACCATTAAGGAATGCCGTTTTGACGTCCATTTGCCATATTTCATAATCATAGAATGCGGCAATTGCTAACATGATTCGGACGGACTTCAGCTTCGCTACCGGTGAGAAAGTCTCATCGTAGTCAACCCCTTGAACTTGTCGATAACCCTTAGCGACAAGCCGAGCTTTATAGATGGTCACATTACCATCCGCGTCTGTCTTCTTCTTAAAGATCCATTTATTTTCTATGGCTCGCCGCTCAACGGGCAAGTCAGTCAAAGTCCATACTTGGTTTTCATACATGGATCCTATCTCGGATTTCATGGCTTCCAGCCATTTGTCGGAATCCGGGCCCGCCATCGCTTCTTCATAGTTCGAAGGTTCACCGTTGTCTAACAACATGATTTCCAAGACAGGGTTGCCGTACCACTCTGGTGCGGAACGTGTCCTTGTGGACCTTCGAATTTCAGTAGGAGCTTGATCAGAAGTATCTTGATCATTATCATTAACTTCCTCTCTAGTCGGTGCTGGCACCTCAGGAACATTTTCTTGAGTTGCGCCATTTTCCGGTTCAAGAGGTGATACTTCATCAAGCTCTACTTTTCTCCCACTTACTTCTTTCGAGAGAAACTCTTTCTCCAGAAAGGACCCATTCTTGGCAACAAAGATCTTGCCTTCGGATCTGAGGTAGAAGGTGTACCCAATAGTTTCTTTTGGGTATCCTATGAAGACGCATTTTTCCGACTTGGGTTCGAGCTTTTCAGGTTGAAGTTTCTTGACATAAGCATCGCATCCCCAAACTTTTAGAAACGACAGCTTAGGTTTCTTCCCAAACCATAATTCATACGGTGTCGTCTCAACGGATTTCGACGGAGCCCTATTTAAAGTGAATGCGACAGTCTCTAAAGCATAGCCCCAAAAAGAAAGCGGTAAATCGGTAAGAGACATCATAGATCGCACCATATCTAACAGAGTGCGATTACGACGTTCGGACACACCATTACGCTGAGGTGTTCCAGGCGGCGTGAGTTGTGAAACTATTCCACATTTTCTTAAGTGTGCCCCAAACTCGTGACTCAAGTATTCTCCTCCACGATCTGATC
>NW_025277859.1:0-1260 GCF_018294505.1 Triticum aestivum
ATTTTTCTGATCATTTTTCATATATAATTTGTCCAATTTGGAGTTACAGAATAAAAGTTATGAATTTTTGAAGTTTAATTAATATTCTGGAATTTCCTGATTTAAATTAAATCCAGAAATTCAATTACTGCGTCAGCCTGACGTCACAGTGGCATCAGCAGGTCAACAGGGCTGGCTCGGGTCAAACCTGACGTGTGGGGTCCACACGTCAGTGACACAGGGGCTAATCCCGCGTTGACCCGGGCTGGTTAGCTTTGACTAAGCCCTGGGGCCCACTTGTCAGCGTCAGTAGGTGGGGGGGTTAGTGACTAATTAACTAGGCCACGTCAGCCCGCCGGAGTTCTGGCCGGCGGCGACCATTAGCGCGGCGGCGAGAGTGGTTTTGGTCGTTTCGGCCACCAAATGGACCGCGGAGGCCACCGGAGTGGAGCTGAGGACAACCCACATCTCTTGGCGGAGCCCGTTGGGGTCGGGGTGGCCGGAGTCGACGGCGGCGAGCTCGGCTGCGGCGGCCGGAGTTCGGGTGCGGTCGGGATCAGTGTTGCAGGGGGTTTGGGGAGGCGTTGGTGCGTTCTACGTGCTCCTGGTGATGTGTGGAGCACGATGATGTGCTCGGTTGGGCGCTACGGCGACCGTGGCCACGACGGCGACATCGCCGGCGGCGTGGAGCTCTCGGTCGAGGTGGAGCTAGGGCCTAGGGGTCGGGAGAGACCAGGGAAGAAGGGGGAAACGCTCCGGGGGCTCACCGCAGTTGCAGTGGGCGTCGAAGCAGGCTCGGGGACGCGCCGGAGACGACGAATTTGACGGCGACGGTGGTCGGAGTCTGAAGAGGGGAACGGCGACGTGGCGGCGATGCAGGGCTTCCGGGGACCCGTGGAGCGGTGGGGAGGAAGAGGGAGTCGAGGCGGAGCTCCTGAGCTGGTCGGGGGAGCGAGGGGTGGTCGGAGACGACGGTTATGGCGAACGGCGGCGACGGTGGTGTTCGGTCGGCGGGAGAGAGAGCGAGGGAGAGCCGGGGGAGAGTGAATGGGGTGTCGGCGAGGTCGGGGCGACGACCAGAAGACGATCCACGCGGCGCAACGGCGACCAGGGCGATGCAGAGAGGCTGGGTGGTGCGTGGCGAGCTCGGGCGCGCCATGCTCACCTCCCTGCCTGCTCTGGCAAGGGGAAGCAGCTGGCTGGCACGGGCCAGCACAGTGCTGGGCCGGCTGGGCTGGGCAGGTAGGTCCAGGTAAGTCTACTCCTTTTATTTATTTTTCT
>NW_025277860.1:0-1260 GCF_018294505.1 Triticum aestivum
TCACCCTTGTCCTCTGTCCAGGAGTTGCAAGTAGTTTCTGGTGTTTGTAGTATGCTGGAGGCCGTGGACAGCGCTGACCGTAGGGGTGGGCTGTGATGCGGTAGGCACGTGGCCGGGTAAACCGGGCACCCGTTTGGTGTCACGGAACCCTGTTCACATCGTTTGGGGCTGTGAGCGAAACTCCGGCCGGATCTCCTCATGGATGGAACCCGAATAGGCGATAAACCTGGACTAGAGACTTAGGTGTTTAGGTAGGTCGTGGTCTACACCCACGTCGGCTTTCGCTTGAAGTCTGCCGAGCACATGTCGTGTGCAGACGCTAAGTGGTGGAAACATGTATGAAGAAGTACACCCCTGCAGGGTTAACATCATCTATTCGAATAGCCGTGTCCGTGGTAAAGGACTTCTGGGTTGCTTATATCAGTTCATAGACAAGTGAAAGTGGATACTCTAAAATACGCAAGATAAGCGTGAGTGCTATGGATGGCGTTCTCATAGGGAGACGGGAGCGGATCCATAGTGGTGTATTGGTTGGTGAATATGTGGACTCGTGTGCGCCACCTCAAAAGAGTCGCTTGCAGTCGTAGTTTAGGATAGCCACCGAGTCAAAGCTGGCTTGCTGCAGTTAAACTCCATCATCCCCTTGTTGAAAATGATGCATATGTAGTTAGTTCTGATGTAAGTCTTGCTGGGTACATTTGTACTCACGTTTGCCTATTTTATGTTTTTGCAGAGAGACGTCAGTCTCACTAGTAGTTCCACGTGGACTTCGACGTTTAGCTTGTTACCTCAGCTACGATCTTGTGCCTCAGCAGGATTTGGTTGATAGTCAGGCTTCTCAGCCTTTTCCATTTATAGATGTCTGTACTCAGACATGATAGCTTCCGCTTGTGCTTTGATTTGTATGCTCTGAGTGTTGGGTCATGAGACCCATGTTCGTAATATCTCGCTCCTCGGAGCCTATTGCATAAATACTTGAGTCGTAGAGTCATGTTGTGATGCCATGTTGTATTTGCACATATCGAGCATATTGTGTGTATGTTATTGAAATGCTTGGTATGTGTGGGATCTGACCATCTAGTTGTTTATCTTTAGTAGCCTCTCTTACGGGGAAATGTCTCCTAGTGTTTCACTGAGCCATGGTAGCTTGCTACTGCTCCGGAACACTTAGGCTGGCCGGCATGTGTCCTTCTTCGTTCCTGTGTCTGTCCCTTCGGGGAAATGTCACGCGATGAATACCGGAGTCCTGTTAGCCTGCTA
>NW_025277861.1:0-1260 GCF_018294505.1 Triticum aestivum
AAAATCCCTTCGTAACAGATGAGTTTCCATATGAAACCCTGATACTTCGAAAGAGATTGTCCGTTTTGTACACGAAGTGCATCCAGTTTTTGCCGTAACCCTCTCTACTTTCTTGGACATGCTATGCGGGTGAAATGATGATATCGTGCCAACTTTCAACCTTTTCAGAGTTCATTTCAAATGATTTTCAATTTCATGGTCTCATAGCTCAAAATTATCAGTAAATGCATGAAAAATAACAAATGAAGTCAGAAAGGGTTGAAAATTGATTATGTGGCTTTGAATGGTGCATTTTGAACATAGAAAAACTATAGAGTTCAAATAAGTTGAAAAAAATTAAATCCCTTCGTAACAGATGAGTTTCCGTATGAAACCCTGATACTTCGAAAGAGATTGTCTGTTTTCTACATGAAGTGCATCCAGTTTTTCCCGTAACCCTTTCTACTTTCTTGCACCTGCTATGTAGGTGAAATGATGATACCATGCCAACTTTCAACCTTTTTAGAGTTCATTTCAAATGATTTTCAATTTCATGGTCTCATAGCTCAAAATAATCAGTAAATGCATGAAAAATAACAAATGAAGTCAGAAAGGGTTGAAAATTGATGATGCGGCTTTTAATGGTGCATTTTTAACACAGAAAAACTATGAAGTTCAAATAAGTTCAAAAAAATGAAATCCCTTTGTAACAGACAAGTTTCTGTATGAAAACCTGATACTTCGAAAGAGATTGCCCGTTTTGTACACGAAGTGCATCCAGTTTTTCCCGTAACCCTCTCTACTTTCTTGGACATGCTATGCGGGTGAAATGATGATACCGCGCCAACTTTCAACCTTTTCAGAGTTCATTTCAAATGATTTTCAATTTCATGGTCTCATAGCTCAAAATAATCAGTAAATGCATGAAAAATAACAAATGAAGTCAGAAAGGGTTGAAAATTGATGATGTGGCTTTGAATGGTGCATTTTGAACATAGAAAAACTATAGAGTTCAAATAAGTTGAAAAAAATGAGATCCCTTCGTAACAGATGAGTTTCCGTATGAAACCCTGATACTTCGAAAGAGATTGTCTGTTTTGTACATGAAGTGCATCCAGTTTTTGCCGTAACCCTCTATACTTTTTTGCACATGCTATGTGGTAAAAATGATGATACCATGCCAACTTTCAACCTTTTCAGAGTTCATTTCAAATGCTATTCAATTTCATGGTCTTATAGCTCAAAATAATCAGTAAATGCATGAAAAATATCAAATGAAGT
>NW_025277862.1:0-1260 GCF_018294505.1 Triticum aestivum
TGGCTCTTCGGCCAAAGCAGGGGCCAGCTCAGGCAGGCGCTGAGGGTCATCACGTCATCATCGTCGGCCCCGACGGGTCGAATAGGAGGTAACAAGTCGTCGCAGCCTGGCAGCACCCGAACCAGTTGAACCCTAAACAAGTTGGGTGGCATCTGGGTACCGTGGAACAAGGGGTTGCCCGGTTGAACGATTTTGCCCTTGGCGACATCGACCAACTCGTTGTTCACGAAGTGGAGGAGAGTGCACGGAACGTCGGCGGCGCCCTGCGAAAACATGTAGGGCGTCAGGGATGCCCAGTCAAAGGCAAGGAGATGAAGTCCTCGGCCGAGAGAGGCTTAATTAGTTACCGTGATGATGGCGTCGAGCTCGGCTAATGTAGAGGCACCGCCAACGGCGGGCGTGCAGTTGACGGAGGGGCCGCTTGCTGCAGAGGTGCCGGCCGGCGTACACCCGGGTGCATTAAGCTCCCGTGCCGGCGTCGGAGACACCAATGCCGCCTCCGCCGGAGGCACCAATGGCCCCGCCATCGCATGCGAGTTGCTGGCCGTGAAGCTAGGAATCGGGGGCGGCCCCTGTTGGCCGCCCGCAATCCACGCACTCAACCCCGAGATCAAGGTAGGCACAAGGGCGGTGATCGTCGCTCCGAGTCGTTGTTCCACTTGCTCTTGGACAATCTCCGGAATCCGCGCCACCTGTGCCTTGAGTTCTTGAACCTCTCACGCCTGGCTTTCCGAGCTGGTCTTTTTCTCCTTCCGCACACCAGCGGTATAGTATGACCCCCATTTTGTCGACAAGCCTTTGCCGGCCACACGACCAGCTGACGTCGGCTTACTGAGCTTATCCTTGTTCTTCATTATATTCAACCCCCTATTTAGAGTGATGTCCCAAGGGTTGCTCTGAGTCGACCCCGCGCTACTGCTTTCAGTCGCCTGCGGAAGGAATGTGAACCATTTAGAAATTCGGCTTCATTAATTAGAATGCAACCATATGGAGCTAATTACGCGGGGGTGTATTCCTTACCAGAACAAGCTCAAGCCGCCTGGTCTTCGGATCCGTGGTAAGCTCCTTTGTTTTCGGGTCCTTCTTGTACCGGGCCCTGACAAAGTTCCTGGTCTGCTTGTCACCGTATTTATCGAAGAGGGGCGGTAGGCCTTGCTCGGCACGGTCCGCCTCCTCCTTGTCCCATATAGGCTCCGCCACTCTGTAACCGCCGGGACCGAGTGTGTGTTCCCCTATGTTCAGCTCCCGCATTTGTTTCCC
>NW_025277863.1:0-1260 GCF_018294505.1 Triticum aestivum
TCAACACTTGATGTTCTTTCTTGATTTCAGCCTCTGCTGACTTCAGCATCGAGAACACTTCAGGAATGGTCTTTTCCATCCCCTGCATGTTGTAGTTCATCACAAAGCTCTTGTAGCTTGGTGGGAGCGACTGGAGGATTTTGTCAATGACCGCCTCATCTGGGAGGTTAATGTTCAGCTGGGTCATACGGTTGTGCAACCCAGACATCTTCAGGATGTGCTCACTGACAGAACTGTTTTCCTCCATCTTACAACTGTAGAACTTGTCGGAGACATCATATCTCTCGACCCGGGCATGAGCTTGAAAAACTAGTTTCAGCTCTTCGAACATCTCATATGCTCCGTGGTGCTCAAAACGCTTTTGGAGCCCCGGTTCTAAGCTGTAAAGCATGCCGCACTGAACGAGGGAGTAATCATCAGCACGAGACTGCCAAGCATTCATAATATCTTGATTCTCTGGGACGGGAGCGTCACCTAGCGGTCCTTCTAGGACGTATTGTTTCCTGGCAGCTATGAGGATGATCCTCAGGTTCCGGACCCAGTCCGTATAGTTGCTGCCATCATCTTTCAGCTTGGTTTTCTCTAGGAATGCGTTGAAGTTCATGTTGACATTAGCGTTGGCCATTGATCTACAAGACATATTTGCAAAGGTTTTAGACTAAGTTCATGATAATAAAGTTCTAATCAAATTATGAACTCCCACTTAGATTAGACATCCCTCTAGTCATCTAAGTGTTACACGATCCGAGTCGACTATCCCGTGTCCGATCATCACGTGAGACGGACTAGTGATCGTCGGTGAACATTCTCATGTTGATCGTATCTTCCATACGACTCGTGTTCGACCTTTCGGTCTCCGTGTTCCGAGGCCATGTCTGCACATGCTAGGCTCGTCAAGTTAACCCTAAGTGTTTTCGCTGTGTAAAACTGTCTTACACCCATTGTATGTGAACGTAAGAATCCATCACACCCGATCATCACGTGGTGCTTAGAAGCGACGAACTGTAGCAACGGTGCACAGTTAGGGGAGAACACTTCTTGAAATTTTTGTAAGGGATCATCTTATTTACTACCGTCGTCCTAAGTAAACAAGATGCATAAACATAATAAACATCACATGCAATTATATAGTTGTGACATGATATGGCCAATATCATATAGCTCCATTGATCTTCATCTTCGGGGCTCCATGATCATCTTGTCACCGGCTTGACACCATGATCTCCATCATCATGATCTCCATCATCGTGTCTTCATGAA
>NW_025277864.1:0-1260 GCF_018294505.1 Triticum aestivum
ATGAACGATACATAAGCGCACCTTGGGGTTCAGCAACCATAAAAGTCGCTCTGGGATCCCAAAACGGTGAGTAATAGTCCACGAAATGGGCCAGAATCGGCCAAAATGGCGAGTGTTAATGTCATGCACGTAAGCGCACCTTGGGGTCCATAAACCAAGAAAATCGCTTCGGGACCCCAAAACGGTCAGTAATAGTCCACGAAACGGGCCAGAATCGGCCAAACCTGCGAGTGTTGATGACCGATAGGTAAATGCACCCCGAGGTTCATCAATCGTGGAAATCGCTCCAAGACCTCAAAATGGTGAGTAATAGTCCATGAAATGCGCCAAAATCGGCCAAAACTGCAAGTGTTCATGACCTACACGTAAACGCACCTCGGGGATCATTAATCGTGGAAATCGCTCCAGGACCTCAAAAAGGTGAGCAATAGCGCATGAGACGGGACGAATCAGCCAAAACGGCGAGTGTCGTTGACCTGCACGTAAGCACGTAATAGGACCTTGTAGTTCAACAAGCAAGGAAATCGCACAGGGACACCAAAATGGTGAGTAATAGCCCATGAAACGGGCCAGAATCGGGCAAAACGGAGAGTGTTGATGAATGACACGTAAGCGCTTCTTGGGGTTCAGCAACCATTAAAATCGCTTCGGGACCCCAAAATGGTGATTAATAGTCCATCAAACAGGCCAGAATCAGCAAAAATTGTGAGTGTTAATGACCTACACGTAAGCGCACATTAGGGTTCAGTAACCATAAAATCGCTCTGAAACCCCAAATCAATGAGTAATAGCCCATGAAACGGGCCAAAATCGGCCAAAATAGCGAGTGTTGATGAACGACACGTAAGCACACTTTGGGCTTCGACAACCATAAAAATCGCTCTGGGACCCCAAATTGGTGAGTAGTAGTCCACGAAACGGGCCAGAATCGACCAAAACAGCGAGTGTTAATGACCTGCACGTAAGCGCACCTCGGGGTTCAGCAACCATGGAATTTGCTCCTTACCCCAAAACGGTGAGTAATAGTCTATGAAACGGGTCAGAATCATCAAAGAGGTGAGTGCTGATGAACGATACATAAGCGCACCTTGGGGTTCAGCAACCATAAAAGTCGCTCTGGGATCCCAAAACGGTGAGTAATAGTCCACGAAATGGGCCAGAATCGGCCAAAATGGCGAGTGTTAATGTCATGCACGTAAGCGCACCTTGGGGTCCATAAACCAAGAAAATCGCTTCGGGACCCCAAAACGGTCAGTAATA
>NW_025277865.1:0-1260 GCF_018294505.1 Triticum aestivum
CAAGAAGGGAAAAGAAAATGTTATTGCTGATGCTTTGTCTCGTCGCTATACTATGCTTTCACAACTTGACTTCAAAATATTTGGTTTGGAGACCATCAAAGATCAATATGTGCATGATGCTGATTTTAAAGATGTAATGCATAATTGTAAAGAAGGAAGAATGTGGAACAAGTTTGTTGTTAATGATGGATTTGTGTTTCGTGCTAACAAGCTATGCATTCCAGCTAGCTCCGTTCGTCTTTTGTTGTTGCAGGAGGCGCATGGAGGAGGATTAATGGGACACTTTGGCGTGAAGAAGACGGAGGATGTACTTGCTACACATTTCTTTTGGCCAAAGATGAGACGGGATGTTGAGCGTTTTATTGCTCGCTGCACTACATGTCAAAAAGCTAAGTCACGCCTCAATCCTCATGGTTTATATATGCCTTTGCCTGTACCTAGTGTTCCTTGGGAGGATATATCTATGGACTTTGTTTTAGGTTTACCTCGAACAAAGAAGGGGAGGGATAGCATATTTGTTGTCGTGGATAGATTCTCGAAAATGGCACACTTTATACCATGTCATAAAAGCGATGATGCCGTTAATGTTGCTGATTTGTTCTTTCGTGAAATTATTCGCTTGCATGGTGTGCCAAATACTATTGTTTCAGATCGTGATACTAAATTTCTTAGCCACTTTTGGAGATGTTTATGGGCTAAGTTGGGGACTAAACTGCTTTTTAGTACTACTTGTCACCCCCAAACTGATGGACAAACTGAAGTAGTCAATAGGACGTTGTCTACTATGCTTAGGGCTGTTTTGCAGAATAATAAGAAAATGTGGGAGGAATGCTTGCCTCATATTGAATTTGCTTATAATCGTTCATTGCATTCTACTACTAAGATGTGCCCTTTTGAAGTTGTGTATGGTTTCCTACCTCGTGCACCTATTGATTTGTTTCCTCTTCCATCTTCGGAGAAGGTTAATTTTGATGCTAAACAACGTGCTGAATTGATTTTAAAAATGCATGAGTTAACTAAGGAAAACATTGAGCGCATGAATGCTAAATATAAACTTGCTGGAGATAAGGGTAGAAAACATGTTGTGTTTGCACCTGGAGATCTTGTTTGGTTACATTTGCGTAAGGATAGATTTCCTGATTTGTGCAAATCAAAGTTAATGCCACGTGCTGATGGTCCCTTTAAGGTGTTAGAGAAAATAAATGATAATGCATATAAACTTGAGCTGCCTGCAGATTTTGGGGTTAGTCCCACTTTTAA
>NW_025277866.1:0-1260 GCF_018294505.1 Triticum aestivum
TTTTCTCGCAGGCTTCTGTCCATTCAAACTTCTTATCTTTCTTGAGTAACTGTGTCATAGGCTTGGATATGGTGGAAAATCCTTCAATAAATCTGCGGTAATACCCTGCCATTCCCAAGAAACTTCGTATGTCTGTTACGCTGGCTGGTGACTTCCAGTCAAGTACGGCCTTGAATTTCTCTGGGTCCACTGCTATACCGTCTTGAGTCAGCACGTGGCCTAGAAAACCTACTTGTCTTAGCCAAAATTCGCACTTGCTGAACTTGGCATACAATTGGTGTTTCCTTAGCTCTCCTAGTACAATCCTGAGATGTTCTGCGTGCTCTTCTGGTGTTTTGGAGTATACCAGAATATCGTCGATGAATACTACGACGAATTTGTCCATAAACTTCATAAATACTTTGTTCATGAGGTGAACAAAATATGCGGGGGCGTTAGTTAATCCAAATGGCATCACTGTGAACTCGTACAGTCCATATCTGGAGGTGAAGGCTGTTTTGGGGATATCTTCCATTCGTACCTTCAATTGATGGTATCCTGACCTTAAGTCAATCTTTGAGAATACCTTGGCCTGAGCAAGTTGATCAAACAAATCATTTATCCTTGGCATCGGGTATTTGTTTTTGACTGTGACCATGTTAAGTGCTCGATAGTCGATACACAATCTCAGCGTCCCATCCTTCTTCTTGGCAAATAAAATTGGTGATCCCCAAGGTGAGGAGCTGGCCCGAATGTACCCTTTATCCAGTAATTCCTTTATATGCTTCTTCAATTCGATCAACTCGGATGGTGCCATTCTGTATGGTTTCTTGTATATGGGGGTGGTTCCTGGTGCTAGCTCAATGCGGAATTCTATTTCTCGATCTGGTGGCATGCCTGGCAGCTCTTCAGGGAATACATCTGGAAATTCACACACTACTGGAACCTTGTTTAGCTCAGAAACGTCCACCTTATTTAACCTCGGTTGCCGGGGTCTTTTTCCTTCCTTGGCTGATACTCTTATTGTCTTCCCTTGGTGGTGTGTGAGAATCACGGTCCTGTTGAAACAGTCTATAAAACCTTTATTGGTGGTTAGCCAATCCATCCCTAGGATGACATCCAGTCCTTTATTTTCCAATACAATAAGATTTGCGTAAAACTCCAATCCTTCAAACTCAATGACCACATTCTGACAGTAATTCTGAGAAACTTGCTGAATCCCGGGGGACTTGATTATTATGGATTTCTCCAAAGGAAGCATCGAAAAATTATTTTGCAAAG
>NW_025277867.1:0-1260 GCF_018294505.1 Triticum aestivum
CTCTTCCATCTTCGGAGAAGGTTAATTTTGATGCTAAACAACGTGCTGAATTGATTTTAAAAATGCATGAGTTAACTAAGGAAAACATTGAGCGTATGAATGCTAAATATAAACTTGCTAGAGATAAGGGTAGAAAACATGTTGTGTTTGCACCTGGAGATCTTGTTTGGTTACATTTGCGTAAGGATAGATTTCCTGATTTGCGCAAATCAAAGTTAATGCCACGTGCTGATGGTCCCTTTAAGGTGTTAGAGAAAATAAATGATAATGCATATAAACTTGAGCTGCCTGCAGATTTTGGGGTTAGTCCCACTTTTAACATTGCAGATTTGAAGCCTTATTTGGGTGAGGAAGAAGAACTTCCGTCGAGGACGACTTCATTTCAAGAAGGGGAGGATGATGAGGACATCAATACAATTGTTACACCCACAGCCCCTGCTGCTATACATACTGGACCAATTACTAGAGCTCGTGCACGCCAACTAAATTACCAGGTACTTTTGTTTCTTGGTAATGATTTTAATGTTCATGAGAATATGATGCTGCCTAAATTGGATACATTTGTTTTGCTTACAAATGAAGGGCCTAGCTTGGAGAAGGATGAACATTGGAGCAAGAACAAGCATGGAGATGATGGCATGCGCAAGGAGAACAAGAACGGAGTTACAAGTGATGATTTCAGGACTTTGAAGCCACCATAATGGGTGCAAGAAGCCTTGGACGAAATATACAAGATGCCACTTCATAAATTTCGTCCCGAGGCTATTTTAGGTGCTGCGTCACCTTATTATTGGGCCAGGCCCATGTAATTTCGAAATACATAATTATAGGCTATTTTTAGAGTCCGTATGTGTGGGGAAACAAGAGATAGGGTTGATTTCGGACCCCTCCACCAAGGGCCACGAAATTCCCCCCCTCTTCCTCCATATATACAGCCCTTAGGGCATCGTTTAGACTTTGGGCGTTTTGTTTAGATTAAAAGTTTGCCATAGCTGCAACTTCGCGTACTTCGTTTGTGTTCAACGACCAGACAAAGGCGTCACAGAACCCCACCTTGATCAATAAAGCTTTCATCTTATATTCGCAATATCCAGATTGCAATCTCAGTTTCTTGCTTGTTCTTCGTTTGCTCGCAGGAAACAGACCCTCGTGGTCAGGTTGATCATGCTCCGGCGTGGTCAATAACCTCTCGGAGTTGGTTTAGCGATTGCTAAGGCGCGACATCCTCGCACGTTCGTAGTCGGATCGTCAAAGTCGACT
>NW_025277868.1:0-1260 GCF_018294505.1 Triticum aestivum
AAAAAAAAAACCTCACTAACGTCATCAAATGTCTGACGGGCATTTTAACCTTTTCGGCAAAGATTATGTTGTAGAATATTCTGCAACACAGAACATGTTGCAGAAACGTCTGTAGATTTTTTTGCAATAGAGTTTGTTATAGAATATTTTCTACAACAAAGATCATAGGTGATGCTGTGGAAATATTTGCAACACGGATACTATTGTAAAAAAATTGTAATAGAAGTTGTGTTGCAGAAAACATTTGTAACATATGTCATGTTGCAGAAATATTTTTGGGCTTCGCTTTTTTGCAACATAGGTGATGCTGCGGAAAGACTTTTGTAACATAGGTAATGTCACATAATTTTTTGTTGTTTTGTTTTTTTTTGCAGCATAAATGATGTTGCGGGAAAAAAATTGCAACACAGGTAATGTTGCAGAAAATTTTGCAATGAAGATGGTGTGCAAAAACATCCCCACATGTTACTGATTCATGTGGTAGGAACACAACTATTGTTCGTCCTCGTCGCTTGCAACTTCGGCATTGCAATTGCAATAGGGAGGCGGCCGGTGATGGTCGGGGACGACACAAAGGAGGTCAGCGGAGGCACGACTGCCCAGCAGGCGCCGACCGTCGGCGGCAGCTAACACCATAGCGGCATCCTCGCCCGAACTCATCTATGGCTGCGCTGCAGGCGGCGTCCGCGGCTGACCTCGTCTACGGCTGCCCAGTAGACGTCGACTGGCCATGGCAGTGACACCGGTGCCCGATCTCGTCTATGGCTACCTTGCATCTGCGAATACATCAACGCCTACGCCCAGGCGCTTGTGACCATCTTATCCATTCCCTTGCATATCAGAGATGACGAGAAAAAGGAACCGCTTGCTATAGTGGTTGGTGGCCCCAATGCAAGATACGCGTCGCGTGGAACAAGGGGCGGATAATGGGGTGGAAATCGGTCGGTTGAACCAGAGAGTTTCCCATCTTTTATTCTTACAAATATAATTCATCTTGTGTTAAAAAAAACAAATATACTTCATCTTTCCAACTCAAAAAAAGATATGTCATCTTTGATTCACAAAACCTAATCACGAATCCCATTGAACCGATTAACGAACCCTATGCCCAGTTCGTGAATCAGAGATGTATACTTCCTATTGAATTAGATTCACTGGAAGTGGTGAATCTTGAATCAAGACCCGTATCGCGAATCGAGAGAATCACGAATATGGTAACTATCGTATTATTTGCCGTACAAGGTTCAGATAGATTTTGTC
>NW_025277869.1:0-1259 GCF_018294505.1 Triticum aestivum
CGAGTAACTTCGAAATCTTCTGGTGCAGTCGGCGATCACCTGGACTGAAGGGGCTCTCCGGGAGAAAGTATTTTCGAGAACCTAAAGTCAGATTTTAGTAGAAATCGTTTAACCCGAGTAGAAGAGAGTTCAGAGTCCCAGAGTAAAGGTCGAGGAGTAAAAGATCCTAATACCACCCAATGGCGACGTGGGCCCATGGGCCGCACAGCCAGATTAGTAAAAGTTTTGTAAAGTCTAGACTCGACTTCGGCCAAGGAGTTGGAAGGGGGATTCCTACAGGCAGTCGGCTCTGATACCAACTTGTGACGCCCCCGATTCAATCGTACACTAATCATGCACGCAAATGTGTACGATCAAGATCAGGGACTCACGGGAAGATATCACAACACAACTCTACAAATAAAATAAGTCATACAAGCATCATAATACAAGCCAGGGGCCTCGAGGGCTCGAATACAAGTGCTCGATCATTGACGAGTCAGCGGAAGCAACAATATCTGAGTACAGACATAAGTTAAACAAGTTTGCCTTAAGAAGGCTAGCACAAACTGGGATACAGATCGAAAGAGGCGGAGGCCTCCTGCCTGGGATCCTCCTAAACTACTCCAGGTCGTCGTCAGCGGGCTGCATGTAGTAGTAGGCACCTCCGGAGTAGTAGACGTCGTCGACGGTGGCGTCTGGCTCCAGGCCTCCAGCATCTGGTTGCGACAACCAGGTAGAAGGGAAAGGGGAAAAGAGGGAGGAAAGCAACCGTGAGTACTCATCCAAAGTACTCGCAAGCAAGGAACTACACTACATATGCATGGGTATATGTGTAAGGAGGCCATATCAGTGGACTGAACTGCAGAAGGCCAGAATAAGAGGGGGATATCTAATCCTGTCGAAGACTACGCTTCTGGCAGCCTCCGTCTTGCAGCATGTAGAAGAGAGTAGAATGAAGTCCTCCAAGTAACATCTCCATGGTAGAATCTCCAAATATCATCTCCGGTAGCATCGCATAGCATAATCCTACCCGGCGATCCTCTCCTCGTCGCCCTGCGGAAAAGCGATCACCGGGTTGTCTGTGGAACTAGGAAGGGTGTGTTTTATTAAGTATCCGGTTCTAGTTGTCATAAGGTCAAGGTACAACTCCAAGTCGTCCTGTTACCGAAGATCACGGCTATTCGAATAGATTAACTTCCCTGCAGGGGTGCACCACATAGCCCAACACGCTCGATCCCATTTGGCCGGACACACTTTCCTGGGTCATGCCCGGCCTC
>NW_025277870.1:0-1259 GCF_018294505.1 Triticum aestivum
TGAAATGCTATTTGGCCTATGCAACTTCTTCGACGTCATCTCTCGGAAGTCGATTGGCGTGAGGCAACTCAGAAGGCTACAGGAAGAGATCGTGGTGATACTATGCGAGCTTGAGATGTACTTCCCGCCCGCATTCTTCGACGTTATGGTGCATCTGCTGGTCCATATAGTGGAGGATATCATCCAACTCGGGCCGATGTTCCTGCACAGCATGATGCCGTTCGAAAGGATGAATGGTGTCATCAAAGGATACGTTCGCAACATGTCACGTCCAGAAGGAAGCATAGCCAGGGGCTTTCTGACCGAAGAGTGCATCTCCTACTGCACGAATTATCTAGGCATCGAGAACCCCGTTGGTCTGCCCGTCAACAGGCACCTCGGCAGGCTCGCTGGATGGGGTCACCGTGAGGGTCGCCGCGAAATGCATGTCGACTTCGAGGGTCGACTCGCCGACTTTGAAAGAGGAAACCTAGTCGCGGTACAACACATAGACATGGTCAATCCTTGGTTGGTAGAGCACAAAACCTTTATTAAAAAGACGTACAATGACCGAGGCCAACAGAGGACGGACGGAGATATACTCAAAGAGCACAACTCATGTTTCACGCGTTGGTTCAAGCATAAGCTTCTGTCGTACCCTTTACATGAGGATTCTTCCGCGGAAGAACAACTCATATTCGCCTTGTCACAGGGCGCCGAGCACAACCTGATGACCTATGAGGCGTACGATATCAACGGCTACACATTCTACACCGAGGCCAAGGACATGAACAGCGATGGTTATCAGAACTCCGGGGTAACGATGGAATCCTACACCGGTAACGACAAGGACAGATACTACGGAAGGATCGAGGAGATCTGGGAGCTGAGCTACGCTGGAGAGAAGGTCCCGATGTTCCGTGTCAGATGGGCCAAGAACGTCATAAAAGAAGACCGGTATTTCACCACCATGGTTATACCCGAAGCCAAATCCAAGACCGCGGGCGCAAACGTCACCGCGAAAAATGAGCCATGGGTACTGGCTTCCCAAGTGGACCAATGCTTCTTCATTACCGACCCGCCAAAGCCCAGTCGTGTTGTCGTGAGGAGAGGCAAAAGGAAGATCATCGGAATGGATGGAGTAGCCAATGAGCAAGACTTCGACAAGTACGGCGACCCGAGGATCGAACATGACGACGATGATGAAGTAGTAGCATACACCACAAGAAGAAGCAGGACCACCCTACCTAAAGGACGTCCGTTCCACAGAAGAACTCCAT
>NW_025277871.1:0-1259 GCF_018294505.1 Triticum aestivum
TCCGTACGTGTGTTGAACGCGGAGGTGCCGTCCGTTCGGCGCAGGTCATCGGTGATTTGGATCACGTCGAGTACGACTACATCATCACCTTGCAAGCTTCCGCACGCGATCTACAAGTGGTATGTAGATGCAAACTCTCTCCCTAGACTTGTTGCTTAGATGAACTCATAGATGGATCTTGGTGAAACCGTAGGAAAAATTTTAATTTTCTGCAACGTTCCCCAACAGTGGCATCATGAGCTAGGTCTATGCGTAGTTCTCTTTGCACGAGTAGAACACAACTTTGTTGTGGGCGTGGATTTTGTCATCTTACTTGCCTCTACTAGTCTTTTCTTGCTCAACGGTATTGTGGGATGAAGCGGCCCGGACCAACCTTACACGTACTCTTACGTGAGACCGGTTCCACCGACTGACATGCACAAGTTGCATAAGGTGGCTGGCGGGTGTCTGTCTCTCCCACCTTAGTTGGAGCGGAATCGATGAACAGGGCCCTTGTGAAGGGTAAATAGAAGTTGACAAAATCACGTTGTGGTGATTCGTAGGTAAGAAAACGTTCTTGCTAGAACCCAATTGCAGCCACGTAAAAGATGCAACAACAATTAGAGGACGTCTAACTTGTTTTTGCAGCGATTGATCATGTGATGTGATATGGCCAGAAGTTGTGATGAATGATGAATTGTGATGTATGAGATCATGTTCTCTGTAATAGGATTCACGACTTGCATGTCGATGAGTATGACAACCGGCAGGAGCCATAGGAGTTGTCATTATTCTTTTGTATGACATGCGTGTCATTAAAATAACGTCATGTAAACTACTTTACTTTATTGCTAAACGTTAGTCATAGAAGTAGAAGTAGTCGTTGGCGTGACAACTTCATGAAGACACGATGATGGAGATCATGATGATGGAGATCATGGTGTCAAGCCGGTGACAAGATGATCATGGAGCCCCGAAGATGAAGATCAATGGAGCTATATGATATTGGCCATATCATGTCACAACTATATAATTGCATGTGATGTTTATTATGTATTATGCATCTTGTTTACTTAGGACGACGGTAGTAAATAAGATGATCCCTTATAAAATTTCAAGAAGTGTTCTCCCCTAACTGTGCACCATTGCTACAGTTCGTCGTTTCTAAGCACCACGTGATGATCGGGTGTGATGGATTCTTACGTTCACATACAACGGGTGTAAGACAGTTTTACACAGCGAAAACACTTAGGGTTAACTTGACGAGCCTAGCATGTGCA
>NW_025277872.1:0-1259 GCF_018294505.1 Triticum aestivum
TTTTACTAAATTCTAAAATGAATTATGAGGATAAACATAGAGATAAATATGAAAGGCGAGTATAGTAATTTTTACTATGTCCCCAACGCATATGTAAACCTCATTATCAACATCAAGGCCGTAGTATTTCTTGCAACGGGTTTCAAGGTATGCAGTCGAACTTGCCCTATGATGAAGTTTTAATGACAAATAGATGACCCATTGCGCTCTTGGCGCAAAGGCGAACTACAACCAGCAAGTTAAGTAAGTTATGGAAAACACATAATAAATAATAAATATTCATTTTCTGAATTATCCGCAAAGGACGTTAACACGAATAAGAATACATATGGGAACACGAAGAAGTAATTGACAAACTAACAAACTGAGATAACTACACCTGAATCATGGCAAGTGCTTGTTCATACTGGTCACACTTAAACATGGCCATGGTGCAGGAAAGGTCAGGTGTGAATGTTTGTTTAGGTGGCGAGGGGAGAGCAGTGTGGAGCAACAACGCAATAAACATCGACATCGCTCCGTCGAGGAGCGTCCCTTCACGCCGAGTTTGCTACACATATGGACCCGATACAATCGCGAAATAGGCTAGGTCTGAGCATTCTCAACTGCAAGTCTTTATCGCACATCAATGCGGACAAGGGCCCTTCTCCTTGCATTGATGCCATTAGTGGGAGGCTGCAGCCAGTGTCGTGTGGGAGGTTGTTGTCAATGTTGGACAACCAACATGTATTGCTTCGAGAATTCGGTACAATATATTTCAGTAATATTTAATTGTATAAAACATGAATATTTGGATAACAATATGAGAACTGAAACTAAAAATACATATGATTTATTGTATTTGATTACCGTGTAGTTTTTATAAAATAATTATTGAATATAAGTGGTATAATCATATTTAATACGCACAAACGCATGTTAAGTTAGCTTTTTCCCGATGCATGGTTGTACATTGATGTAGTATGTTTGCATGTTGAGAAATATCATAGTAATGATAATCTATTGACTTATATATGCATGATATGTCATTTTCCCCTTGTGTGCCTCTACCGTGCCTTCAGCCCATTGTCTCAAGTGGTCATACCACAAGCCCCGTCAATTGATAACTCTAAGTCAAACTTTCATTTTTTGTCACTTTCAGAAGTTATAGTTTGAAATTTTGAGAATTCTAGGGCAAAATTTTAGAACTTTGAACTTTTGGAAAATTTAAAACTTTCAGAAGCTCTCAATTCAAATTTAATAAAATTTAGAACTTTTCA
>NW_025277873.1:0-1259 GCF_018294505.1 Triticum aestivum
GTAAATCCAAAACTCGTCTGAAATTCATGAAACTTGGCATGCTATCATGGAGCGGTATCAACATGCTGTGGTAGAAATTTTGTCCCATTTGGGGCAGGTTTGGGTATAACTTCTCACAAACTGGATCTTCTCACAACAAGCATGATGGTTTTCGTTAGGGAACGTCCCACCTTTGGGGACGAAACGATATCCATTGCCTCTTATTGCTTTCAATTTTTTTCTCGTGTCAACATAGAACAACAGGAGTGTTGTGTGAATTTTTGTGATTTGTCGGGGTTTGTTTGGACATTTTTATGCATTAACTGAGTTTTCAATGCATTTTATGTGCATAATTCAAATTTGAACTACATGCACATGCTCAAGTCCATATAAATTGGTTGAAAAATAAAATCTGTGTCCTTGGGTGCATGCTTAGGTCCCATGCAAGAAATGGGAATGAAAATTCAAACAACGGGGCACCGTTAATTGCCGGCAAAACATTGAGATGCCTGGTTTTTAGATTCTATTAAGTCCAAAACTCGTCTAAAATTCTTGAAACTTGGCATGCTATCATGGAGCAGCATCAACATGTCGTGGTACAAATTTTGTCCCATTTGGGGCATGTTTGGGTATATGCTTCTCACAAACCGGAGCTTCTCACAACAAGCATGATGATTTTCGGTAGGGAACGTCCCACGTTTGGGGACGAAACAATATCCATTGCCTCTTATTGCTTTCAAATTTTTTTCTCGTGTCAACATAGAACAACAGGAGTGTTGTGTGAATTTTTGTGATTTTTCGGGGTTCGTTTGGACATTTTTATGCATTAACTGAGTTTGCAATGCATTTTATGTGCATAATTCAAATTTGAACTACATGCACATGCTCAAGTGCATATAAATTGGTTGAAAAATAAAATCTGTGTCCTTGGGTGCATGCTTAGGTCCCATGCAACAAATGGGAATGAAAATTCAAACAACGGGGCACCGTTGATTGCCGGCAAAACATTGAGATGCCTGGTTTTTAGATTCTATTAAGTCCAAAACTCGTCTAAAATTCTTGAAACTTGGCATGCTATCATGGAGCAGCATCAACATGTCGTGGTACAAATTTTGTCCCATTTGGGGCATGTTTGGGTATATGCTTCTCACAAACCGGAGCTTCTCACAACAAGCATGATGATTTTCGGTAGGGAACGTCCCACGTTTGGGGACGAAACAATATCCATTGCCTCTTATTGCTTTCAAATTTTTTTCTCGTGTCAACATAGAACAACAGGA
>NW_025277874.1:0-1259 GCF_018294505.1 Triticum aestivum
GCACATCAACCGGGCCTGCCCGAAAGATCACTTTCCTCTCCCTCGCATAGATCAAATTGTTGACTCGACCGCGGGATGCGAGAGGTTGTCTTTTTTAGATGCTTACTCCGGGTACCACCAGATCCGTCTGTACGGGCCCGATGAGGTAAAAACAGCTTTCATCACTCCATTCGGGTGCTTCTGCTATATCACCATGCCATTCGGCCTCAAGAATGCCGGAGCCACATTTATGCGAATGATTCAGAAGTGTCTACTCACCCAAATCAGTCGGAATGTGGAAGCTTATATGGATGATATTGTTGTCAAGTCGCGAAAAGGTTCCGACCTGCTCGCTGACCTCGCCGAAACATTTGCCAACCTCAGAAGGTATGATATCAAGCTCAATCCATCAAAGTGCACATTTGGAGTTCCTGGTGGCAAGTTACTCGGTTTTCTCGTTTCCGAACGGGGAATCGACGCTAACCCAGAGAAGATTGGCACTATTCTCCGAATGAAATGCCCTGTGCGAGTGCACGATGTCCAGAAGCTTACTGGATGCTTGGCCGCATTAAGTCGATTCATCTCACGACTCGGTGAAAAGGCACTGCCTCTTTACCGACTGATGAAGAAGGCTGACAAGTTCGAGTGGACTCCAGAAGCTGATGCAGCGTTTGCCGAGCTAAAAGCTCTGCTCTCCACCCAGCCGGTGCTTGCTGCTCCAATCAGCAAAGAGCCTCTGTTGCTCTACATCACAGCCACAGGACAAGTCGTCAGTACTGTGATAACGGTCGAGCGGGAAGAAGAAGGAAAAGCTCTCAAAGTTCAGCGCCCAGTGTATTATTTGTCTGAAGTCTTGACTCCATCCAAGCAGAGATATCCTCATTATCAGAAGCTTGTGTATGGAATATACATGACCACAAAGAAGGTTGCTCATTATTTCTCTGACCATTCCATCACAGTCGTCAGCGACGCTCCACTATCAGAGATTTTGCACAACAGAGATGCAACTGGTCGAGTGGCCAAATGGGCGATTGAACTTCTTCCCCTTGATATCAAGTTTGAGGCAAAGAAAGCCATTAAGTCCCAGGCGATAGCAGATTTCCTCGCCGAGTGGATTGAACAACAGCAGCCGACTGAAGTTCACTCGGAGCATTGGACCATGTTTTTCGATGGCTCTAAGATGTTGAATGGTTCCGGTGCTGGGGTTGTCCTGGTTTCCCCCAGAGGAGATAAGCTCAGATATGTGCTCCAGATTCACTTTGATTCCTCCAACAATGAGG
>NW_025277875.1:0-1259 GCF_018294505.1 Triticum aestivum
GTTGAACACAAACGAAGTACGCGAAGTTGCAGCTATGGCGAACTTTTAATCTAAACAAAACCCAAAGTCTAAACTATGCCCTAAGGGCTGTATATATGGAGGAAGAGGGGGGAATTTCGTGGCCCTTGGTGGAGGGGTCCGAAATCAACCCTATCTCTTGTTTCCCCACACATACGGACTCTAAAAATAGCCTATACTTATGTATTTCGAAATTACATGGGCCTGGCCCAATAATAAGGTGACGCAGCACCTAAAATAGCCTCGGGACGAAATTTATGAAGTGGCATCTTGTATATTTCGTCCAAGGCTTCATGCACCCATTATGGTGGCTTCAAAGTCCTGAAATCATCACTTGTAACTCCGTTCTTGTTCCCCTTGCGCATGCCATCATCTCCATGCTTGTTCTTGCTCCAATGTTCATCCTTCTCCAAGCTAGGCCCTTCATTTGTAAGCAAAACAAATGTATCCAATTTAGGCAGCATCATATTCTCATGAACATTGAAATCATTACCAAGAAACGAAAGTACCTGGTAATTTAGTTGGCGTGCACGAGCTCTAGTAATTGGTCCAGTATGTATAGCAGCAGGGGCTGTGGGTGTAACAATTGTATTGATGTCCTCATCATCCTCCCCTTCTTGAAATGAAGTCGTCCTCGACGGAAGTTCATCTTCCTCACCCAAATAAGGCTTCAAATCTGCAATGTTAAAAGTGGGACTAACCCCAAAATCTGCAGGCAGCTCAAGTTTATATGCATTATCATTTATTTTCTCTAACACCTTATGATAGAGGCAAATGTGTCCCGTCTTTCGATGAGATGATGGATATCGCTTTGGTGGAAGTCGACTTTGACGATCCGACTACGAACGTGCGAGGACGTCGCGCCTTAGCAATCGCTAAACCAACTCCGAGAGGTTATTGACCACGCCGGAGCACGATCAACCTGACCACGAGGGTCTGTTTCCTGCGAGCAAACGAAGAACAAGCAAGAAACTGAGATTGCAATCTGGATATTGCGAATATAAGATGAAAGCTTTATTGATCAAGGTGGGGTTCTGTGACGCCTTTGTCTGGTCGTTGAACACAAACGAAGTACGCGAAGTTGCAGCTATGGCGAACTTTTAATCTAAACAAAACCCAAAGTCTAAACGATGCCCTAAGGGTTGTATATATGGAGGAAGAGGGGGGGAATTTCGTGGCCCTTGGTGGAGGGGTCCGAAATCAACCCTATCTCTTGTTTCCCCACACATACGGACTCTAAA
>NW_025277876.1:0-1259 GCF_018294505.1 Triticum aestivum
AATCACCTGAAGGACTTGAAGTCTGCACTTGTTGTTCACCACTGGTGGCTTTCAGTTTCCTATCCCTGGTGACCCATACAAAAGAAACACAGTTATTTACACTGCAAAATTTAATATTTTGTATATTGATAAATCATGAGAACTTAGTCAGAAATCTTTGGTTGAGCTTACAAGAGTGTGAAGGTGGACTGTACAGGAAATAATGAAGTGGCAGTGCGGACGAAACATCAATCCAACCAAATGCTATACCTGGTGGTTATCCTTGATCCTCTCTTCCAATATATAATTCTAACAGACTAAAAGATAATCATGCTAATCAGAAACGAAAGAGGATGAGAAGACCATGGATCAGACACAAGACATACCAGGAGGTTGCCACAAGATTGAGGTACTCAGAATAGTGTCATTGCGGACAGGGCAAGCACCTTGATAGAGGACGTGTAAGAAACCCGACCCCCTGTCCGGAAGTGGTCACGTTGGTCCTTGGTGGTGGTGGCTGTCCCAAAAGACGACGGATCTACTCGATGCCCGTGGTTCTCGGCACTGGTTCGCACGGGTAAGCACATGCTACAACGGCTACGAGGCATGGGCGATTGGAACGTGAAGGCGAGGAGAGGCCGATGGATTGTGGGGGCGCCAGTGTCAGCTCTGAGGAAGCATGCCGGGGCACGTAAAGAGAAGTTAGTCACACCGGTGAGGAGGCCAGTCGGTTATGTTTGTTGGGGTGTGTATCCCCGTGATCCAGCCAAGGAGCCGATGTGCTTGACAGGGGAAGGCCCCACCGACGCCACGAAAGAGGTCTCCGTGGCCGCCGCCACTGTGATGAGCAGCCGACAGTCTTGCCCTACGGGGTCCGTCGTAGAAGATGTCGACGGCAACGGGGACCTGGCCAACATCACCTCCATCATCCTGGATGCCCTGATTGTTGAGCACCTTCATGTTGGGCATCCTCATGGCCCCTTGAACCCACATCAGCTTCTCCTTGCATCCCTGTCGCTATTACCATGATGTAATACTTGAGGGGGTTACCGATACTTATGAGGTCCCACGGCTTCTACCCCTGCACCGCCACATCGATATTGGTGACGGAATTAACCTCAATGATGTGGAGTCCAATTGGGGAGTCACAACTATTGGTCAATTGATATTCTGGGATCATTCCTTGCGCGTCCATGGAAATTCTTCCATCCTTGCTATTAGCCCCAAACCCGATTCAGCGGTCTTTGGACGTGGAGACTCTTGGTTTCATTTGAGATGGT